>NC_091499.1:15812559-15976059 GCF_947461875.1 Haliaeetus albicilla | reverse complement strand
CTATTTAAAAAGCATAGAAACAAGTCATCATCTTAGGAGTCTAAAATCAAGAAAGGCTAATTTTTTTTTCTGCTAACCTGTCCCACGGTAAGATATCAACTCATTTCAAAAGTCTTGTGTGGCCTATAAAAGTCTATCTATGACTTCTATGAACAATTTTTTTATTTATCATTGTTAGACCTGGGAAGTTGCAATTTGGATTTACATGTCAGTATTCGTCAGCAAAGCACACAACCTCATCTGGAGAAATAGAGCATGAAATCACTTTCTCACCCTGCTTCTGTGCATCATACCTAATAACACTGAAACTTAAGAAAAAATATCCACACCACTACTAAAGTGGTGTAAAAATAAGTTGTCACATTTTTTTCTCAACTCAAAATCAAATCCAGAAGTACACACACTTCCGTTGGCAGCTAGAAATCTGAACACTTCATTGCAATTGCTGCCATACCCTTACCTTTTATTTTCCATAATTAAAAACAAAAGCTAAAAGAACCTCTAAAAATGAGACTTTCAATGCATGTTTAAATCCTACACAGTTATGATAATGTAGTAATGAATAGAGACAGACTTAATTGTCTCAGGAGGCGTAGCCAATTATTAGTGAGAAACATTGCTGAACATTAAAGACTTAAGCAAAACTAACAGTCCTACAAAGTTCAAGAGGTTCATGTACGCTTCCAGAATAAGCATACAATACTATTCCACTTTCTACAACTTTAACATCAGCAGGCCTTCTTCAAACTAGACATCTTTCACTTCTTTTAGAACCTCACTTGTAATGGGGCACAGCATAAGTGAGTAGATGATGAAAATGTGCTGTATATAATGAAAAGAGTTGTTCATAAGGCTTTTGGTTTAAGACATCAGATATACAAGAAAAATAAATAATGAAAAGTAATGTTTTGGACCAACTTGCTTGAGCAGTTCAAAGACTATTTCAGGTTTGAGAGTGTTTTTTTACCAAAACCCTGTTACAACTCATAATTCTCTATTTTCACTTTCATCACAACCTAGGTGTCATCCTTCTCCATTTTTATTTCAGCCTCAACTCTTATTTCTAGTTCAGTCTCAACTTTACATGGAAATAAGGAAGCAAAAGAACCTTCCTAAGTACTCTTCCCCCTCCCAGGCTGTAAAACTGTTATCATCAACCTTTAGAGGATACTAGACTGACATCCCAAAGGCATCCCTGATGTTGGTCAGCAATTAGAGGTGAGAGGTGAGAGTAAAGGGTGAATGGGAGTGACCTTGCTGATCTGGCAAGACACATGCGTACCAAGGCCTATCTTAGCTTATTCCCTTATGTGAACATCACAATGTATGGAAAAGTCACAGTTCAATCTTGTCTTGCTTCTGCTTCTTATTCAATAGGGCTTCAGATCAACTCCATGGTGTTTTATGAAAAAAAAACAACAACAAAAAAAACCCCAAACACCCAGCAACAACAAAACCTAACCAGTGAAGAAATCTAACTACTCAAAGAAAACTAGTGCACTTAAAGGAGATCTAAACTCTTATGTAGTATAAAAGCTGCTTAAAGGTTTTCACAGTTCTAGGAAGTTTTCTTTTTTATGCAAAGAAAAGGAAAAGTCTCAAACCAAGGTTCCTATCACCCTATTAGAAACTAGTACAATTAGAAGTATAAATTTAAATTACTAGCTATGTGTTGGAGGGGTGGAAACAAAAAAATTAGTTAAAGCTTCTTAATTTGTAGCTGGTTACTCAGGCCTTCTTTGGCTGGCACAGTAGATTAAGAGAATGATTTACCAGTCAAATGACAGCTCTGTTCTTGTCTGCTGCTTTCTGTTCAAGCTTCCTCTGTCCTGTCTTTATTTTTTAATCCTTTGCTTTTTCTCTGTTTACCCCCTTCCATCTTTTTTGTTGTTATTATTGAAGGTAAAAAAGAGAAAGTAGGTTTTAATCTCTACTCCACGTTTCCCTCAAGTTAGAGGGAAATGACTGTCAAAAAGGCATAGAGACTGGATACTGTGGTTAGCTGATAATTCTTGTCATCTGCTCCAGAGATGGAGCCATAATTGTGATTGCCAATTGCCTAGACGAAGGGTATAAAATTGTGGGTCTTACTTCCCTGATGCCTTTTTCATCCTTTAACAGACTGCTTTAGTCACCAAGGTTCTCAGGCTGGACCCATCCTGAAGATTTAATTCATATTTAAAGAGGGAAGCTCTCTCACAGTTGTAAACAGAGCTAGCATTTTTGTGGGGATGTGAAAGTTAAGGTGTTCACACATTCCTGCAAATCCCTAATGTAACTTGGAAGTTGTACATTTTGAAGGAGATGAAAAGATAAACATAGGAGGAGTTGATAAGACAAAATTCAGGCTCTTTGCATTGGATCATTAAGCACAGTTAGTTGCACCGCCCTTGTTACAAGGCAATAAGAGTAAGCACTACAGATGTAATAAAAGAGAGTACATCATTGATAACCAATCTATATTCAGTTTACTACCACCTGTAAATGCAAGCAATATGTTTCTTTTAAACAGGCCTGGAAAGTGGCTCCCAGGATACCTTTAGGGAATGTGTACTTTTTGAACTAATTAATCACTGGATGTCATCACTGCTTCACTCCACTGCATATGAAACAGCAGTTCTCTGGCACTTAAAAATCTTAGGCAGAAGGAGGTTCAAGTAAAACAGTTTAAGAGAAATATGATTTCAGTGCAAAGGCGATGAGCAGGAGTTAATTTCAAAAGAAAATGGGCAATTTTTCAGTGTAGCTTTTGTATCATGGATGAGTTTCCTTCATTATTTGCATTATTTTCATGCATATCAACTGAAAAGTTTTTCCTTTTTTCTCTTTTAGTAACATATTGAGTGAATGCTCTGTTGGGGAAAGTGGACTTGACACAAATGTATTGCAGAATAAAGGCTCTTTAAGCTCTCTGCCAGTCTACATCGGCCCTAAGATCCTTGCCAATACAGTGTTTTATAGTGAAGAAAGACAACATTTTTTTCCAAATATGGGTCTTTTTTGTCATATGTACAAACAGAAGTAGGACACCAAAGCATGAATTTTCACTAGTGACCCTAAGGCAGAATATGAACCAAGGTCTCCAGAGGGGAAAGGCTAATGCACTAACCTACTGCACCGCCAAGTCCCCTTCACTTTCCAATTATCACAGAACCTCTCCTACTGCTGTGACATTCTCCCTGCCACATAGGTCAAAAAGTGAGTTACTGTCAAAAGTGATTCATCTATCAGCTGGCTCAGGAATACTATCGAATAAAATGACTGGTGCTTTTCCCGAGTATGGTTGCAATACTACAGATTTACTTTCAGGCTTTTTATATCTGAAGTCATGACTGCTTTTTCATTCATACAGTATCATGTCATATCAGATTTAGAGACATCTTGTAAGAGGGATAAACCTCAGTGGTACCTCTTTCATAATAAAGTTCAGGTTTAGAGTTACCACAAAAGAAAGACCTCTGCTCAAATAGCTTTATTTCTAATGCATAAAATGATGTATGAGAGGTCTGTTTTTAAATATGTAGCCATATTACAAATGTGATCCAAATATATTTTTGGTTTTTTCTAGCACGCATTTTAATTATGAAAAAGAGGCTTATGAACTCAGAGAAGTAACATATACTTAAAACTCAAAATGTCATGATAGTTTTTTCCTCCCTAACTTTCCTGTATCCTGCACCTTATAAAAATAAATATCAAGAGACCCTATGCAATGATTCACAAGAGTAGCTTATTTGTACAAAATCCCCAACATTTATGCCCTGATTAAAATCATATTTTCAAACTTAGCAGATTTACTCTGATGGTGAAAAGTCATTTTCCCAAATACTCTTTCAACAGTATGAGATTTCTCTTCCTTGAAGGATTTAATAATTTAGTACTGCAGATTAAACAACACTGAGTGGTTTCAACCTGTGAACACTTTTTGCTCTCTTTTTAAGGTTATTGGCTTCATTTTGCCTCAAATTGTCACACAAGCTTACTAAAGATGCTAAATATTTATGACGTTCTTGGCCTCAATGGTATGAATCAGTGAGTACAAAATTAGATATTTAACAGTTTAATCAAAGTCTCCATTTTATACCAACAGTTAGCTGCAGTTATTTTGGTGTTTAAAGACTTTCTTTTCTCCTAAACTTCCAGACACTTTCCAGCTCCACTCTTGTTGCAAGCCTGGGAAAAAAGACCCAACCAACCAACTAAACTTACACAATTTCAGAGTACTTTATTAAAGTTGCTCATTCTGACTGTTTTGTAAATGAGATCTGTAAGTTACGATCCTCCACTAAAAATTTGCCTCTAACTTCAAAAAATTCCACCCAGGGCTCTGCCAGCTTCATTGATCCTACTGCAGTTGTATCAGTGCTGTGTCATCACTTTCCTGCCAATCCTTTGCATTTGCTTCACAAAGACATAGTGTGTATAAAACAAGTGTTAGAAAAGTATTGACTTGCCTTTTTCCTAAGTATTTGTTATAAACCAAATCCTGTAAATTTGCCAGGTATTGGTCATATAGGCCAATTTTCCATTGTACAACTTTACTGTTATAAGACATTCTTAAGGTAAACCATTTGCTAGTATCTGTTCTTCAGACATCAAGCTAATGACTAATGAGATGTTGCTAAAACACCTAGCAGAATGCCTATGAATTTTTACTTCTTTAAAAATCATGGGATATTATTGCCTTTCAACAGATTTACTAGAAAAAATGTAATTAAAGTTTCAATAATGAAACTGAGATAGAATTTTCCCTTTCTTTATGGAACATATCCTTCAAAAATTGTGAACTGAACAAGCCTCTGAACAGAAGAAACAAGATCATAGTTTATTATTACTATCAGAGGATAAAAATAAATGCACTTTCTCATATTCAAGATATAATTTAGAACAAGAAAGAGTCTTGGGCAAGATCTCAGAATTTAGTTGCTCTTTATAATAATTGCTCTTGAATCAAAATTATTCTTACACTACTATTTAATAGAATTTTCCTACACTCTATATATAACTTTCAGCCATTTATTTTTATTTAATGGCCTTATATTATGTAATGTTGATACATCAGTCTTTAAATTACAGTATTTTTAAAGAAACTTTAATTTTATGTATTATATGTTGTTTACATATATCAGTCAAAACTTCACTGCAAATGCTGATTTACAACAGAAAGAAAAGGAATAATTACATGGACTAAAATATCATAGTAAAGACCTCAGATGCGATTTCCTTAAAGAGAATTTAAAAATCCACCACCTTTTTCTTTAAAATAGATAATGCTAATGTTCTGGTCTCTGAAAAAGTGTGCTGTAATTAGCTAGTACTGCACAGTAAAATCATTTTTAAAAGAAGTTCAAAAAGCTACTTTTTTTTAATCAGCTAAAATATGTAGATAATGCGTTGTTTTGATTGCCTATAATATTTAGTCTTCATCAGCTGCAAAAAGATTTTCTGTGATTTAAAATACCTAGAATTTCAGCTAACAACATGGAGTTTCTTTGGAAGAAGGAAAACATTTTAAAATAGCAATTACCACCATAATTGCAAATAGCTGAAAGTTTTTGAATTTTTTATGGTCTGATTCTAGGCTTGATTTGCAAAATCATTTCTGATTGCATTCCTCTGTGAATCTTCTTGTTGACATTCAGGTTTTTGTTGTGTTTCTTTTTTTATTATTATCAGCATTGGTAGAAACTGTCATCTAAAAACTGGGGAAACAGTAGGTCAAAAGAATCAGGAAGGGTGAAGGTAAATATTAAGAATTAAAGGTGTTTGTGAGTCTTTCACATGGATGACCCATCTTCTTTCAAAAAGCCTGTAGAATATATTCCAAAGGGTTCTTCTAAGCAGATTTTATAAAGGAGTTACTCTACAAAATATTTTTAGTTGGAATGAACTTATATGAAAATTTTAATAATTTCCCTAATAGATACCTTTTAACTGCTATTCTTTATTTCATTTCACTTCAGAAGCTAAACTACAAAACAACCACATCATCAGCTCAGTCTCCCTCCTATGTCCTTCTAATTCAAATGAACACCGTTCTTCCTCAGGCTGAATATTCATAGTCCTAGATACATAGTATAACCCATACATAACTCTTCTTCGATCAGGTTTTCAGAAAATCTAATTGCTTGGTACCATCAGATGTATTGATGAGAACTATAGTAATTATGGTTGGCAGAAGCAGGTCTGTGAAAGGTTTCATATTACTTTGAAATGGCTTCTGTATCACCAGTGGCATGCAGTTTGGAAAACCTTTTCTTACTTGATAGTACTTTATGCATTTGTATTTTTACTTCTCAGAGAGGGTAACTATTGATGGAGTGCTGTCTGACACATCACTACACATGGAAAAATCTTTAACTATGGTAGTCTTAAGTTGCTGCTTAACAGAGATACACACAGTCTAAAAGAAGCCATTAAGAAAGTGCCGCCAAAATGTGGATGACTAGGTGAATCATTTACTTCCATTCACCAAAATCATAAAGAATGGTGGACAATACAGATACGAATCAGTTATTAAACATAATGAGTAACATTCATTATAAGTAAAGCAATGTAACAACTTAGCAAGAACAACAACTGACTATTCTCAGTGTTCATAATATGGATTACAAAATAATACCAATACACATATATAGTTTACACTATATTTTACAATATTTCAGTATTTAATAACCATGAAGAGACTGAGGAAAATCACAGAATGACTAAGGGTATGTCAAATACAAAGATGAACGTGTTTTGAGATGCACAGTCTGATGAGTCATCTTTTATGACTGGCTAGATTCTAAAAAATACCCTTTCACTCTCCTTTTTAAATTCTATTTTTTCAAGCACATTCACATTTTTATATATTTGCCCTTCAGACATTGCAGGATTGCCTGATGGAATAAGAGAGAAATAGCGTCTTCCTGAAAGTGAAGTTTCAGTGTCAATTTATTAATTGTTTTCCTTCTTCCTTTTGTAAAATTTCATGTGAGTGCAATTCAAAAGGTGAGGAAACTTTTTTTTTAATTGCCTCACCTTCAGAGTTGTAGACTGCATGTGACAGACTGAAAATCAGTTCTTTGTTTACCCTTACCTGCAAAGACAGGAACTTAGAATTTTTTAAGTCTGCATTCGTAAATTCGAAAAAAGAGTTCTGCTCTTAGTTATATATTCTAACTGCCTTTATTATTTGTCCAAAAACCATAAATAAGAAAAACAAAGAGACAGAAAATATCCCACCTGTTTTGAAAGCAAGGCCATTATGAGCCGGATATGGTAATTATTATCTTCAGGGTTATGAAATGTACTGAGCATATGGCAATTTACATTTACTTAATTACATGTAGACTTAATTAATTGGTAGGTTTACCTGTACATTTACTAACATTTGCTTTCCTTTAAAAAAAAAAAAGCATGTTCTGTGTTAGCATTAGAGGACAATAGAAATCTGTTCTTTGATAGGAAAAAAACATATTACAAAATCCTAGTAATGTGTGCTTCTTACTAAGACATATATTTCCAAAAATTCAAAGAGGCAGCTTAAGAGACCTAAATAGTTTACCAACTGGAGGTGGATGTTTATGGAAGGACTTCCAAGGATTAGACATTTTCTAAACTGTCTCTCTTAAATGTCTCAAAAGAGGTATTTTAAAACTGGATTGGTATAAAATGCCCAGAACATAAGCTCTTAGTTGAGTGTTCTGCCCCTTACCAATTTATTTTGGCAGAAATAAAAGATCATTCACCAAAAGGTTGAAAAAAACCCCATTAAATATGCCTAAACTTGCAGGAGTTATATAAAAGTGGCAACCTTTCCAATAAAAAGAGCTTATGCATTTGTACCAATTTCACCAGTTACAACTTAATGAAACAGGAGTAACGGAGTACGTTTAAGGATCACTAAACTGGGTAATTCTATACGTGCTTATGAATCGATCACTACTTGCCTTTTTTTTTTTTTAAAAAGCGGAAATAATAATGAAGTCATCTTTTTCCAGCAACATTTCCAGTGAACCCCAAATAAGATTTTCTTCTGCTTTATTAATTCATAAAAAGCTTATGAACTTTACCTGAAAGCATGCTGCAATTGTACATGATTTGCCTTTTCTAGTCTCATATATCTACCTGTTTTTCAATCTTTTCCTCTTTTGTTTTCATAATTTTATATAGGTTTATTGTTGTATATATAAATATACAGTATCTAGTAAAATAGGGTCCAAATGCTAGTGCAAGTTTCATGTTAGATAATAAAAAGAGCAGTAACACCAGCAACACGACAGAACCCTCACTCTAAACTGCTAATTCTTGTTTTCCCTGAAAAAGATGCTCTGTATCAACTTTAATGTGAGACATGCATTCCATTAGTAAATGCTCACCATGGACAATTATATACAATTAATTCACCACCCAATTACAAAACTGGGCAATTTTCCAAGTCCTTTACCTGCAGACCAAACCAGTGAGACAGTCTTCTTGGTTCTCTTCATGAAGCAGATCTTCGTAACAATGCCTCACATGTGCAGTAAGGCAACTGAAATCCTTTAATTTTAATAACATCCAATCTGCCTGTCAAATCAAATTATTGTCTCAATGACAAGTAATAAAGACAGTTTGAACACACTCTGAGTCAGGAGTAATAATTGATCTCTTGAATATTTTTTCCCATGCTATGAACCTTGTGCTTCAAAGGAGCATATCCCAACTATACTTCAGAAAGCTCAGGCACAGTCACTTCAAAGCCTGGTGATGGCAATATAGTCATGCTATAAGAAAGACCAGTTCACATCAGTTTCCTCAGAATTCCACACCAATATGCTTTATTAATGTGTTTAAATCACATGCTTTACGATGCAAACATGTAAGTGAATTTGTATTTAGGTTAATAACAGTTTGTATGCAGTCACAGTTTCAAGAGGGTAGACCTTCCTTCAAATAGCCCAAACGGGAAACGTTCACATCATCTTTAGACCTTCCCCCAAAACTTCCTTCTGTTTTCATTATGGAAATAGTCATTCCATTTTAAAACCTTTTCTATGAGATATCATAGGCGTTTGCATACATATTTTTATATGTCCATTTCAATAAAGGAGATTTCATGTCTAAGCTTCTGAAAAAAATTTTAGTCCCTATACTCTTTTTTCAAGTTTTCTTCCCAAAGTTGTTTCTTTTCCTGAAATTCTTAAGCAATTCATAATGTGATTTGTAATTTTCTTCTATAAATTACATCTCTTCCCAGACATGAATGTGAAAGACACAGAAATTAGTATTCTTTATTACTGAGCTGTTTCTTTCCATCATAGAAGGAGAAAGATACATAGTTTGACAAAAGCCAACATTAAAATAGTTTAAATGGGAGACCTATAGTAAAAGAAAAGCTTGCTGGCAGGTTTGTAAAAAAAAAAATCTTCCTAGGTGAATTATTTCTTTGCTGGTCTTTAGCACAGAATAGTGTATGTTCTGAACAGTCCCCCTGCATATTCACTCCTGTCCTTCCCAGGCAAAAATGATTCTGAGATCTATTATTATTTTTTTTAAATAGTTAAGAATAAGATGAACCTTAAAAGTGCCATGTAATCAAGAGGAGTTTGTAGTGGAACAGAATGCGGTGCAGCTTTTTTTAGGTGGGATTACAAATCAAATAAGAAAAGATATTTTTCTACCTAAATAACAAAACAGACATCCATTGTCATGTCTATCACCTCTAATGTGCACAGCGGACCATTTGTGAGTGAAGCAGTCAAGATTGTTCTTATGCTAAATAAAAAACTAATTTAAAGTGATAATTTATATCAGCAAGCATATTTAGATAAAATAAAAAGGAAAGAGTAAGATTTACAAACTGAGTGAGGCATCTGAAGTGGGACTTTGATTGAATACTGGTATGTAAATTGAAGACATAAAAAGACATACATAAACACATAGGCTGTTAACACTAATATTCCCAAGTTGCCTAGCATTCTGCTTCCACACGTGTCCAAAACTACACCAGATAAATCAAGGCTGAGGGGTTCGATACCTAAACCTGACTGAGATTCTCAGACTAAGCTGTTCCCTGATGTATCTTCACCGGAGCATACAAGCTCCCTAACCATGCATTGCAGACGGAGCCTTTGCGCCTGACCCACTGTGGTACAGATTCCCACTCAAGTTCTCCACATATTAAACTTTGAGTATGCAACATGGAGACTCACATAATCTAAGCTCTTTTACAGCTCCAACTCCCTGAATAAACTCTTACACACACATATTCAAAACAACTCTAAAAGCTTTCAACACAGCAACCTTGGGAGATTCTCTTTAAAGTGGCAAACTGAGTTATAGCGTTTGCATTTCACTGATTAACACCAGCCATTAATTTCTAGATGTGTTTATTGATGTGCTATTATCAACATATCCTATATTCACAGACAATAAAAATAGCATTTAGGTGTAATGGGAATGGCATATTTAGAGGATATGAATTAACTATTCAGGAAAAAAAATACTATTCCCCAACACTTACCACCTCAAAAGGCACTATCAACTGGCATACATATGCAAACAAGTTCAAACAGATTTCACATTGCTAATATGGAACTAGTTTATCCCGCAAATACACAGTGTCCCCTGCTGTGATGAAAGGAGACATGCCCAACATATTAAAGTTATGCTGAACAAAGAAAGAGATTTTAGGAAAAGACCCAATTGTTATAAAGTACAATGCTAAAACATGCTCTCCACAGAACCAATGACTACTGATGAAAGCAATATAGCCTTGCTATTTAACTGCACCCTCAATTTGATATTGAAAAAAAAATGTGTAAGAAGGAATCGGTGTCATATACTGAAAATTATATTATCTGCCGATGAAGGCAATTAGGAGAAGTCCAACAACCGGGATTTTCATATCCAGCTGCAGTCATTTCATAATACACAAATCTGCAACTTGGCTACAAGTATGTACCCCTGCCATACAAACAGGAATAACTTCAGCTCTTTCTGCTGAATTAAATGTTGATGTAAACACTGATAAACACTGTGGTTAAGGAGGTGTTGAAAGGTCAGCTGATAGTGTACATCAACCAAACATCACTAGGAAACATTTTATGGTCAGACAGGCAAAAAGTAATTTTAGATTTCAAAATATCATTCTATTGAAATAATCAGAAAAAGTCTGACTTGATTTATTCAATGAACTATGACAAATTCATATACCTATATGCAGTAATTTTAGAACACTCCAAATGCTTTATATTGATTTTGCAAGTTTTTAGTACAAATTAACTAATAATTAGTACCAAAAGATTTTTAAAGCTACACTTCAAAAAAACCTTTCACTTTAAAAAATTTCAATTATCTAATTGCAAAAATATCAAGACTTCATTTTTCAGATTAAACTAGGGATCTTCTGCTATTGACCCATGCTAATGCCACTTCTAATTTGAAAGCATGAATTATTTCTATTGAAAAATAATTCTGATGGAGAATTCCAAAACAAGTTCTACCATCAGCTCTTCTGAGGTTGACAAATTTTAATTGTATAGCTCAATGTGTTAATACCGTTTTTCTTTAAAAACTTATTAATTTTCATTGAAAAAGAAGAAAAATACTAAGCCATAAGGAGTTATCAGTATTATTTTTCAATTTAAAAAATACTTGTTCCGTGGCATTATTTTTCCTTTTTTTATATTTCAATTTAGAAAAAAATCTTGAAAAATCAGTGTATTTACCACCTCTTTAGAAATTCTATGTCTGTTAATTTGTGCACACTAAACCTTTTGAAAGCATCCAGCTCAAATTTTTCAACTAACTTATATCTGACTTTTTGCTCTTGTTTTTCCTATTCTCTGAAACTTTGCAGTTCTTTTGAAGAAAACAGTCTAAACTGGTGAATACGCTCATTATTACATACTTTAAGCATTACACATCTGGATATCTATACAGCATAAGAAGCCAAATAATAAGAAATTTTACAGAAACTATCCTTTAAAACAAATTAACCTAATGAATTAATTGAAGATAAGAGTCTACACAGATGTTCAAGAAGCTCAAGTAGTTAGGGGAGCATGACCCATAGGAAACAATAGCTGTTTCCTTTCTTATCTTGCTTTCTTGGGGTTTGTGTTATTGTTAACTATTACACATTTTCAGGATTGTGCAGCTTTGCCAGTTCTGATAGCCACATATCATTTTTGGTTTTGCATCAGCAAAACCATGGCACCCATGAGTAACCTTCTTCCCCAGTTCCCTACAAGGGTCCATTTCTTGCTCCCTGGTGACACCAGTGGTGGCCTCATTGCCTACATCAGGTGAGGTGTCTTGACTGTTCAGGCAGCACTTGCTGCTCAAGCAGCTGCTCCTGTCTCCTCAGGGAAATGTCAGGAGGAGTATATTGATTCAGCTAATTCATTTTTAGGATAGTAAACGATTTTAATGGAGGAAAGATTTGTCATGATATGCATGCGCAGTCTGATTGGGGAATGGATTAAGGCCCCATTATCAACAATAGACTGCTTTCAAGGAAACCTTTTTTTAAATGGCATGACCCAAATTCACTGTTCAGAAAGTGTGGATGACAAGGCTTTCCCTTTGCAAGAGCAATGATTTTATTACACTATCACTAACACCTCTGTTTTCATATGAACAAGAAAAGGAGACATTTGCAGCTTTAGAATACAACATAAACTAATTTCAGGAAGATCATTCCTGACTAAAACAATAGCTTTCTTTTAAAAACTGATATGCTTGATGAAATATCTATCTGGATTTCAGCAAGGTATTTCATACAATGCCACATGTGAAAAGATTAGTTAAAGCTGAAAATACATAGGCTAGCAGTGAAATTGAAAGGTGGATAAGGAATTGGCTAAAGAAGAAATGGCAATCAGTTGTTCTGAAAGGTAAAACATCAGGCTGAAAGACAATTAACAATCAAGAGGGAAATTTTGGCACAAAAAAGTATTTATAAATTGGGAATAAAATATTAGCATGGAAAAGTATGTAAGTTTCTAAAAGTCCAAGAAAAGATTTCTATCAGAAAAAGCAAAAACTTCTGAGATGGAGTTTGTTAAGTTTATAATGCTAATACAAGAAACTCAGAGACCAAGGAGGTCCCTCTTGGTCCTGGGTTTCAAAATATCCTACCCTTTATATTCTTTTATGAAATTCTGTTATCTTAACCATCAGCATATCACCACATTTTGTATGTAGCCCATTCTTTCTTAAGGCATATTTATCTCCTGAATTACCTAATTTGAATTACTCAAACTAGTATTCTTGGGACTTATCACTCATGACCTATGTGATAAGGTCCCACACCCTCAAAAGCCCATTTGAGCCATTTCCAGTGAAAAAGTAATCATTGCAGTTCTTCACTACCTCTAGCTTTACTGTTGAGCCTTTTCTCCTTCTCTTGTTCCTGTTAGTTGCCTTTCTCAATTCTTCACCATTTCCTCCTACTTTTCTGTTTTTTCTTAATATTCATTAGCGCTTGTTAACACTGTTTTCCTTAGCAAATACGAGCAATGCCAATAGCAATGATTCATTCTTTTGCATACATTACCTGCCAGATTCACAGTTCAACTTTGCTTTTAGAAATTATCTTGTGTAAACCATGGATATCAAAATACTACAGATTTGGGAGAAACTAAATGAATCAGAGGTATATTTAAGCCTTTCTCCTTTGTCCTCACCAACTTGAAAAAAATGCACTAAAAATGTAGTGTAGCTCAAAATTAGGGGGTAAATATTCTGGTATTGTTCTTTCCATTTACATATTCTGGGTTTATCTGAAGTTCATCATGGTTATTTCTGGATTTACTGTATATGGGTAAGATACGTATAATCAACCCTTAAACCAAATTTCTTTCTTGCTCTGTGTGCAGGTGTTCTGCAGGCAGCTGTTCTGCATGTGAACTAAAAATTAAAAAATATCCTTACCTTTTAGGTGGATCTGTGATAAGCTTCGCTCTGCTGGAAATCGCTCTCATATACATCATGCACAAGCCTTACAGGCTAAGAGACGAGTACCTAATAAAAAATTCAAAGTCACTGCACGTAATAGGTAATGAAGTGCTGGTTCTAGGCAGCAGCACAG
The DNA here is from genome assembly GCF_947461875.1 of Haliaeetus albicilla. NCBI lineage: Eukaryota > Metazoa > Chordata > Aves > Accipitriformes > Accipitridae > Haliaeetus > Haliaeetus albicilla. Next base: position 15,961,997 of record NC_091499.1, on the reverse strand, counting down.
GAACTTCAGGTGTTTGCTTAATATTCACTAAGCATATTCCTAAATAGTCCATGCACATTTTTTAAAATTTCTTTCACATAATGCTGCACTTTTTTAGATCCTATAAAAGACACTTGTTCAATAATATCCACTAAGTAGCTGGGTCTGGGGAAAAGGCATCATTTTCACAAAAGAATTAGAAAGACATTTAGTAGAAAATGACATATCTTTGAATACAGCTTTCCAGTAAAATACTATAAGAACTTAGGCAAAGCAAGTTAGTGTTTGCATTACTTATATTTCATTTGCAAAAAAAGAATTTGAATTATTAATTTAAACATATTTAAAAACTAAACAGCACAGACAGGAACACATGAACAGGTTAACATGTAATGATCATATACATACATACGTTAAAAAATGTAGTGTAGTTAGTGAGCTTTTGAATTAGTAAAATAACATACATGAATAAAATAAAACATACCTCTTGTTTTTAACAACTAATTTTTTTTATATCTTCCTACATTTCTAGAGTCACTTAGTTTTCACAAATTGTTGCCACCCAGCTTTTGTATACTGTCAACTTCTAATGGATTGGTAAGTACAGAAAATTAAAATATAAGTGGAGAAAGAAGTAAAATTACATAATAGGAAAACTATAGTATGAAAGAAATTGAGGTATATTGAGATTACCAGCTCTCAAAATCAATAAAATTAATGTATGGCTCAAAATGTAAAAAGTCTTTAAAATGGTCATTCACTTTTATGAAAATATATGTTGTTTTGGCTTATAAAAAGAGACAGTCCACAGAGATTTTTAGATAAAATAGCTTGCTGACAAAATTATTTTAAAATATTGAAAAATAGTATATAAAAATGTAGGCTTAATCTGTCATTCTAACTCCACGAGGACAATCTCTTCCTTAGTAAGAAAACCTCTAACATTGGTAAGTCTACTTAGCAGCCTGTGAACAATGTGGCAGATTGTAGCCCTAAAATATCTTTAGAACAACGTGTAGTGTACACCTCCTTTCTTCATAATCCATACTAAAAAGTACATTAGACTTAGGCATAATTCTGTTCCCCTCATACAAAACTCAAGAGATCCAGGAACTATCTGCCTCCCCCCAAAAGACACTGAACTTTCACCTTGTTTTCTTGCCTTCTATAAACAATAAATTTCAGGAAATACACAAATGTGTGTGTCTGTGCATGTGTGTATGTCTGTGCAAACTACAAGGGGGAGAAAACACTATAGCAAAGGAAGACAAAAGTAGAATTGATTTGGCTTAAAAATATTCAGGCAACAGATTGACTGCTCTTAAACTCTTGGATTACTTTCTAATGTCCAGTACTATTCTTCACTTCTTCTCAAGGGAGAATGAAAGAATTGTCTATTTTTCATGAGAGGTAGGACCTTGAAAGACAGTTAATGGCCATTCTGCTGCAAGATCGTATAACCACAAACTCTGAAAACTTGATATTTAAGTTGAGCAATAATTTCAGGGATGTGGATTTTGAAAAATGGTTATGTTCCTCCATCTTACTACAGCATCTTTCTGTGGTAAGATAAACCTGATGTACACACATGTAAGATTCATACAGAAGAAATGCCATAAAGGAGAAAAATGGGAGAAAACGCAACATCTCCATCAATAAGCAAACATGGGCCAGGCACAAGAAATATACCCAAACCAGTTCAGATGCAGGTAGAGCACTATTGTAAGTCTATTTTTGCATGCCCGTTTAAATTCTGTAAGCCTCCATAAATGCAGTTATCATTACCATTGTTGCCTTATCATTCTCAGTGATTGCTCTCTTTCAGTCAAGTACAAAGGCAGGCTGAATATAAATGTTTTGTCATAAAACTGCTATTCAAACAATAAAAAGGGTTATAATAGTACTAAAAAAATCACCCCCAGGGCTGCAGCACAGAGTGGTAGTATGCATATTCAGGCAGCACAAAGCAGTTCTAGTCACATACTTCTACCCATAGGACCCTTCCACTGCATCTGTACTTAATATCAGCATGTTGCCAAAAGTGATCCAGATATTATCAGGTAGTCAAGATATACAGAACATTTTGGAATCTCATTCAATAAGAGGAACACAGTTTAATATTATAGCTTATTTGTATTGAATTCAGCAAATATCAACAGATTTAGCTTAAGGATTTGTCTTTAATTTTTAAAAAGAAAACTGCTTCAATTACGTTTTCTGCCTTTATCCAAAAATGCTTTTGTTGGTCCCAGGTCTAGCCATGTAGTGCCACCCAGGGGCCAACTGCAACATGGTTCAACACTGCCATCTTGCCAAATAGCTTCAAAAAAGCATTATGCAATACATCCCAGACCGCCTTCTGCACAGGCTTGAGTATTCTTTTTAAAATGTCTTGGAGGCTCTGGTATCCCTTTTTGTAGCATAGAGACAAGAGAGGTAGGGTCAGGTCAGGCAAGGAAGGGTGAAAGAACATGTAACAAGCAAGGGACCACCAAAACAAAACAAACTAATTGCTCCCATAGAGTGACAGAATGGTTATCTGATTAAAAGGGGAGGGGGGGGGGGGGAGGGAGAAAAAAGAGAAAAAATCCCACAGGTAGAATTTAAAACAAAAGGTTTATCAGCACCAAAAGCCCACTGCCCTGGGTAAATGTGCTTCCTTGCAACAATAAAGACAAATAAAGTACTAAAAAAGGATAAAGCAGGAGATTACAGACCTAGCTGTGGTTTGATAAATGGCACTCTACTCCACTCTGCTTATTGTGTACTTCATACCTCGCTCTTGAATATGGAAGAGAATTTTATTAAAGATTTAGCCACGGTGGTGGTGGTGACTGGCTCACAGTAATTTTCCTACAAAGTAGTTTAATCTATCACAGGGCAGACAGTGCACCTTCTTACCATGTATCATATCTGTCTATTGAGTAAGTGCTATCCAAATCCAATTTCTTTTCATTTTTGGAACCCGTGATGCATATTCAAGATACATTTTCTTTTTGTCTGTGGCCTAAATTAGGTGCTGTATAAAGAAAAAAAGAAAAAAAAGTGAAGTAATAAAAAAGACTGGACTCTGGAGGCTACATTTCTCAGTGGGCATTTTCTTTTTCCTTTTTTTTTTTCCCCTAAAGATTCAGTACAGTACTAATGATGTAAAACAATGGGCACGTATGGCTGTCACTGCACTCACGACACAACCAGTGCACAGCCATACCTCCAAATCCTTGCCCCAGTTCTTACAGGTGAAACTTATAAAACCACTGCAATAAAGCTTTAACTTTCTTTAATATTTCAATGCTTGTTTTCTGTGTTTAACTAAAATAACAATCAAAATCATTGTGCTTTGTTTTACTGAATGATCTGAGGCTGGAAAAATTGTTTGTTTAGGCAATCAAAACTAGAGTCTAAGGATTTAGAAATTACAGATTTTTTTTTTTTCCTCCACCAAGCCAAGATACAGCTTCTAACAATTTATTCATATGATTCAACAGGAATCTAAGAAATTAAGTACTTCTAGTGTCTGATAATTTCTCAATTCTGGTAAGTATTTCCTCCCAGTCCATGGCTTTTGGTTTAGGGACTGGGGGATTTTTCCATTTCCTTATTTCGGTATGTCTGCTGAGCATGTTTGCCAAACTGAGAGAGAAATTCAAGATGTCTAATCCGAAATTGACTGTTACACCTAAAGACCCCCCCCTCTTTTTGGAAACTGCCATTAATACAGACTACAGTAGTCCTCCCACATCTCAGCATGAAGCACAACAAAGCATAAAACATACTGGTAGTTCAACAAACTTTCCAGGGGCAACTAAAGGTGATGGACTTGGTCCTTTGTGGTTTGCATCCTCTGTGTATTGGAGTCTGATTCCATTCCCTTTGTTAAACCAGCACCTAAGATCACTGTATGTATTTCAAGGTGATAATCAGAATGTTTAATCTAATAACATGTTTGAATTTATGCCTGCTACACTCTGGGTGATTATCAGATGTTAAATTTACTGTGCCAAGAGACAATAAATCTTACATATGAGTATTTTTTTACCTAGAGTAACTTCCAAAGGGCAATCTTGGAAATGTGAGAGTCTTAGCCTAGAAAAACTAGCCGATATCATCAAATCTGTTCCAGCTTTGGTCCCATGGAAGGATCTTTTTCAGGTTGTATCCACAAGAACCTTTCTTTCAACTTGATCTTCTTTTTTGACATATTCAACAGGCTGGAACAGTTACCTTTAACATGTTTTTTCATTTGATAGCCACGATATCATATTTTTCTCTTGGACTTTCTGTTTCTAATCTCTGTCTTCTTATCACTGGATTTTTCCTTAATAATTTAAGTACCACTATCCTAGCACCTTTAGACATAGTCCCATTCAGGTCTGAGACTTCAACACCAGCAGAGACTACAAAAAAATGGTGTTCACATACTCAGTACTAATGATTTTCATTAGTCTATGCAACATGTGTGCATGACTAACAGTTTCAGTCCATATTTCACCTTAGACAAGACTACTGAAAAGGTAAGTCAGGTTAGTGTACTCTGAGTTTGCTGAGAGCTTATTACTCCCTTGAGGTTGTTCTCAAAGTCTTTCCTAATCAGTTTCCCGCCTCTAGAAGGACAACACTTACACTTAAGAGTTTAATTGAAAGGACTGCCAAACTTTTAATTTTATCGTGGGATTTCTTCCCTGATTCCATTACAGATCATATTTTTGTCTAGTGAACAATATACACTGTTAACATACACTTTGAATGAAAAAGCATATAGCTTAACCCTTTCGTTTTCTACTATTTCAGTTTTTCCCATAGTGTTAATATTACAGAATCTTGTTATTTCTTTGTTCAGATGTAAATCACTCTGTCACGTTTCTTCCAAGCTGACCATTTAGTCATCTTTGACTGCAATGTCCACTACTCCGGTGAAGGGTATTCTCTGAGGTAGCAGCACTCAGGTAGTGATGTCCTGTGAGAGCCGGAAATACTTTCAATGGAGTTGAAAATTGATGGAGTTCAATTCTTGCAATTTTTCCTCAGAAGGCAGGCTTTATCTGGACTTTTTATGTTTATTGAAGTTACAGTTGTGGTGCTTCTTTTGGTCTTCTACTGCCTTTCTGCCTGATGTCTTTTCTGCAGCACTGCAAACCCTCTATCGTATCCACAGCATCAGGGCGCTGCCTACTCTCTCTGAGCATCTTTCTGGTCTTACTTTACTCTTAGCAAAGCAAATGACTTTTTAAATTTGGGTTGGTCAGCACCAGCTGTTCACAGTTTTCTGTTCAAGGTCCCAGACCCATTTGGGTTTCAGAGAAAGGACTCAATTAGCTCCCCAACCTGCAATATTTAAGTTTGCCTTTAAATAACTCCCAAACACTTTTAGAGTTTCGTCTTTGCTTAGAAAATGCTTAGAAAAAGCATCTGGTTTATATTTATATGGAATGGAATACTCTTCAAATTTCTCTAATACAACTAGTTTCCTTGGCCGATTTAACTGAGAACTACTGAAAACATCAAGTGATTATCATCCTATCAAAAGAAATAACACTACCACTTAATGTCTTTATTCTGAAGTATCTATTTCTTGCAGTTACTTACTAGAAGTGCTGTTTAAACCTTATTCTGTTGTCCTACACATCTTCAGAGAATTTGTAATGGGTAGAGATTTAACAACTCTCTTTTTCCATCAAGGATATTTTCTCAGTTACTTGTGGTATTTTATCTCATTTTACTTGTGGTATTACATTTTCTTGAGGAAACATTCTGATCTATGGAGTTTGACAGAGGCCTGTATTATTATTATCTGAGTTGTAGTCATTCTCCACTACACACTACTAGGTACTACACACTGTACTAACAAAGTACAATTTACCATGGGCTTTCACAGCTATGGTTTCCCATAGACAAGATCAAAAACTTGTAGATGATAGCAAAGACAAGATAACCAAAAAAAGACCTTACACAATCACCGTCAGTAAGGATACTGTCCAGATAAGCAACAATATAAGCAAAGGTGAGCAAAACTAGACTTAAAGCTCTGCTTAGTTGAAATGTTATAGCACCAAGGAAGAAGGCTGCTCAGCTTCTACGCTGGAAGGAGAAACCTAACTGAAGTATGCCATTAACCTGGGGAAGAGGATATTGGACATTTGAAGAAGATACTTTGAACATGAAGAGCAACAGATATTTAAGATAAGAACTAAATAAATGAGCATCCTGACTTTCACATTAAATAGCCTAGCCCATGTAATTACAAATATAAAAAAAGAAACTGAGGAGACAATAAGTCCAGGACCATCTCATGCCAATCCAAAAGTTTTGAAAATCTGTCACTTTGGATATGAGAAAAATGCATTCATACATGAAAGAGATTTATCAGCTTAGATATGTGCAGAAATAACTTGCTGTAGGAAGAGAATTACAGGAATGTTGCAAGTCAGAAACACTGACAGAAATCATGCAGGAAAAGAAATCGCAAGATATCTGTTAGAATTAGATATGCCTTTGCTCACCATCACATTCAGAATGTTACATTCATAAAAACTTGGGACAATATCTGATCAGAAAGAAAAAAATAGTTTAAATAGAAAAACTAGAAATCAATAATACAGTGAAGAAAAGTCTTACTGTACTTAGAGTAGCTTTCAAAGTGAATGATCAGAAAAACTGATTCGGCTACGCTGGTATAGGATGAACCTTCAGATTGAGTCAGAAACACTATATTTAACATGCATCTTCTTTGTTGTCAAATATATTCCTTTATGAATTATAATAGAATCACTGTCATTCCTGAGACAAATTAGAACTATATTTTTCTTTTCATTTCATACAGAGATTGGTCTTTTTCTGCGGACTTCTGTATAACCTTAAAATTTTAAGTTGCAATAGTAACCGACTACTAAAGCAGCTATTGGACACCCACACACCTCTGGCTGTTCATACCTTCACTGGTTTGAGAAAAAAACTTGCTTCAGCCAGAATGTGGACTAATCCCTAAGGCCAGATCATTCTTTGACAAAAGCAGGAAGTACTGTCCTAGAATATTACTTCAGCCTAGCTGCCATATTTTAGCAGGCAGGTAATATTTCTAAGAATCTGTTTTTGCATCCTTTGAGGTGACAAAAAGCACCTCCAGCATTTGCCTATTCACATAGTTTACCACTTGAAGATTTTGAAACCTAGGCTCCTTTTTGGAGTTTTTCATTACAGAGTATTTAGAACCGTTCTTTCCTCTCTGTTTTAAACCACTATATGGGTTTTGGTTCTGATTCTCAATTAGAACAGTACACACTCCTCTCATTTCAATAATTGGGTCTGAAGAATAAGTTGCATTACTTCTTAATTGACAGATGAATTAGAGCAATAAGAAACTACATTGCAGCAAGAAAGTAAAACTTAAGATGAAGGAATCTCAACATTACACATAAGCAATCAAAGATGATATAAAATTGTTATTCTAAACAATCCAAAATCCAAAATTAAACATTAGGTCAAAATTCAGATTAAACTTTACAAAATCTAAATATAGTGAAATATGGACATACAGATACCATTTCAACATAAAGCCAAGTTTTCATCATGGCATACATCCATAATACAATCATGTGAAATATGTATTATAACCTCAAATAAGATTAAACTGATTTGACTATTTCATTAAGTATTTACAGGCAATAGACCAAACTCTGTAATTCTAAATCAGAGCAGCTTTCTTGAAATCTAGGTAGCAGCATGGGTACTCTACACGGACTCTACCTGAGAAACTGACCAAGGACATTTTTTTTTTTTTAAGTAAAAAATTATCTTTTTAATAATTTTTATTTATGGGAAATACTTGAAAATGTCTTTTTAAATTATATTGATTTTCCCACCTAAAGCAAAAAAATCTCTGTTAGAGATCTAATTTTGGTACAAGGATCAATGGATATGCCAGATATGTGTGGATAACGGGCTTCACACTGTCCTTTCCCTTCTGTCATGGTTTAACCCCAGCTGGCAACTAAGCACCATGCAGCCACTCGCTCACTCCCCCACAGTGGGATGGGAGAGAGAATCAGAAGGGTAAAACTCGTGGACTGAGATAAAGACAGTTTAAGAGGGAAAGCAAAAGCCACACATGCAAGCAAAGCAAAACAAGGAACCCATTCAGCACTTCCCATGGGCAGTCAGGTGTTCAGCCATCTCCAGGAAAGCAGGGCTCCATCATGCCTAACGGCGACTTGGGAAGACAAATGCCATCACTCCAAACGTGTGTGTGTCCCCCCTTCCTTCTTCTTCCCCAGCTTTACATGCTGAGCATGACGTCCTATGGTCTGGGATATCCCTCGGGTCAGCTGGGGTCAGGTGTCCCGGCTGTGTCCCCTCCCAACTCCTTGTGCCCCCCCAGCCTGCTCGCTGGTGGGGTGGGTGAGAAGCAGCAAAGGCCTTGGCTCTGTGCAAGCACTGCTCAGCAGTAACGAAAACAACCCTGAATTATCAATATCAACCCTGTTTTCAGCACAAATCCAGAACATAGCCCCATACTAGCTACTATGAAGAAAATCAACTCTATCCCAGCCCAAACCAGCACACCTTCTCAGCTACTTCTGTCAAGATTTATACCCTGTCATGTCCATAGCAAACACATACTTTTTTAGCCCCCCTGCAGGTTTCAGGTCTCAGACTGGACCAGAAACACTGAGTAAGCCAAGCAAGACATTCAGTGTGTGACAGCTGAGCAGGGCATGCTCTCTTGAGGTGGGGAGTGTCCACACTACTCTCTAACCTGGATACATCAAGCTTTCAATGTTTGGAGAGTTTAGTAACCCAAGGCTCAACAAAACTAAGAAATGAAAACCAGTCATTAAACATCACACACAGCCATCACACTCATATGATACTCAAATAGTATGTGTAATATACATATTTGGTCCCTCTGTGTTTGGCACGCAAGTTGGATTCTTCATCATTTGAGTAGAAGCTAGGAAGAAATTTTAAAACACAAATATGTTGATGTTGCTTAGACTCTTCAAAGGTTTTTTGAGAATTTTTAACTTATATTTTTTCCCCTACAAAGAGAACATCACTCAGTTACACAACAAGTAGGTTCAGCTGTTTTGGTTATATGTGCAGTAAACAAAAACATGCAAAGAAATTTATTGTTGAAAAAACTAATAAAATCTAGGAGATATTCACAGATGCAGGAAGGTTCTTCTGTCCTCCTTGAGCTCATTAAGAAAGTGAATAAGGAAATTACCTCTTCTGCCTATGTATTCAATATCAGCTTTATCTAGAAACAGCATGGTTTCATTAGTATCTGTCACAGCATTAGCATTATATTAGAAATGGCTTGAAGCCAATATCCCAGGTACAACAGTCCCAAACCCTGGGAAAGGCCATATACAGACTGTGCAACACAGAGCACCTTTGCATCTTATGAATGATGGTTTAATGCTGGAAGATTTTACTGTTCTTTCTTGGTCTCATCTATCTAGGAGTTTTTCATATAACCTGTGGCTAACAATGTATTTTTCTAGGCTAAATTACTGAAGACATAATGATATTCAGAAAGTTTAAAAAAAAAAAAAGATCACTGAATTATATTATTGCTCAATATAAATATTTGCCCAGAAGTGTTTCTCTAATCAATATTTAAAGTGAGTCAAGGAAGTTTAATAGCTACATCTTGCTCTCATTACATGTCATCATCCTTTATCTGATATCTTCTGAAGCTCTAGACCCCTCAGAGGTTGGGAGAAAGCAAACAATTAATTTCACAAAATTTTCATATGAAAAAAACTTCTCATTTGAAAAAATATAACAAAACTGGATTAACATTTTCATGCAGTCAGGATGGCACTAACATAATGCAATAATTTATTTAATAATGAAATATGCTTTGATCCTATTATATGTTTCAGAAATAATTATATCCTGTCAAAGCACAAAAGAAAATGAAAATACAAATGGTTCACAAACAAAAATCATTGTAAATCATGAGCAATATACGGATATCTATTTAGGACAAAGACTGTACCTAAGGAGTGTGTGTATATATGTGTGCATGCGTGCTCATGCATATATTGTTGTGGTGCCTTCCAGAAATTACTCCTGATCTGGTGTCTGCTATTTCTGCCCACATGCCATTGTGACAGCCCTGTGCTGAAATCCAAGTTAAATCTGTATTTGCACTACAATTTTCAGTGTACCAATGAATACAACATATTGCTGTTTTTTTCCAGTTATGAAGATACCTCCTATTTTGTAACAAATGTTACCAAACCCTCCCACAGGAACATGATATCGAACCTTTTTGCAGCATGAGTTACTGACGAGAATGAGCACTGAAGAACTAGATGACAAACAGTTAAAGTACTAAATAATTTACTTATGGCATATTTGTCTCTTACAATGCCGGCTCTGAATTGGGAAACCAAAGCACTAGGTGCCACTCTAGGCACTGACCCAAACAAAGGTCTCTGCCCCAAACTGCTCACTATGAAAGCACAAGTCCAACAGAAACTCTTAGTACTGAGGGACAGATAGGAAAGCTAAATAAACAATACTATCAATGGAATTGTCAGTAGTGTCTAAATCCAGCCAGGTTTATTAATTGTGAATTATGCTGTGAATGTGCTATTTTTAGGCTCAAACGCTGAATGTTGCCTAGGGGAATGAATGCCTAATTTCTGCAGGAGTTCTATATCCAAATCAAGTTTTCTAAATAATTTTGCATACATCAGTTGAATTTCTAGGTAAAATAGAAATATTTCTGAACCCACATAAGCACACAGACTGTGATTCACTTCACTCATCAGTAGATGAAGTGATTATAATTTTTCTTAAATTCAATGCAAAAAAATTATCTGCATTGCCTCCCCAAAGCTTAAATACATCTTTTAAAAAATCTTTAACACTCGAAAGTTCTAGTTAATGCAATATTTTCAATGTAAAGCATGATCTGCTGTAGCGAATTATCAAAGTTGGCACAGACCTCTCAGATCAGCAAAAATCAAATGAGCATTTTTAGTCTCAAGGGTCTTTTGTTGTGAAACTGGGAAAAATACGTTGTCACACAGGTACAGTTACTCCACTGCTTTCTCTGCTATCATACTTGTGCTTCGGATGACTACAAGAGTAGTGACAAGCTTAGCATAAAGATGAGACAATCAAGAGTCAGGAAAACAAAATAATTAGAAAAAAATGACCTAAACCAAAGCTAAATGCAACAAAAGCCACTACATACCATCAATAAAGAGAATTTTATTCATGTGTTCTGTTCTTAGCATTGATTAATTATGGCAAGTGTGGTTTAGGAAAACATTTTAAGAAAATCTTTCAAGAATCTTGAAGTAAATTATCTTATTGAAGTAAGACGATATAGTAGTGATACTATTAGACTGGAAACCTGAAAGGACTGCTGCTGACTAGTACTCATTTTTACTGTTTTAAAACAAATGTCACCTTGTATTTCTTATCGAATGTAGTAGTTTTCACTTATACCTTAGCAAAACAATGCACGAATCCCTTCTTACCTATGACTCGTTTTTAGATGCTCCCATAAAATGTGCTTTGAAAACCTGGATTCAATACACTACTAGACTGCAGTGGCCAACAATGCTTTATGGCCATCTACTTTATGGCCAACATTGACCTCACTATTTAATTTCCCATTGCTTAAATTCTTCTCTGGCATGGGAGATGCTACTTGCTTTCTCTCTACTTATTCTTCTTTTGTACAATACTATACTTCTTCTGTACATCATTACATTGGAGGTTGGAAGAACCAAAGGACTACAAGAATATGTGTCACAAAGATACAGATACAATGGCATCATTCAGGCAGAGCTTTAGCTCTGTTGAAGTGGATCCCGGTTCTGTTTTGGACTCCAGATAAAGGTGAAAAAAATCAATACTGAACTTAACTATCATGAAACAAGCATCCTCAACCTCTTCAAGCTAAAACCACTTAAAATTATTTAAATTTGCACATCACAAATATTAGCCATGCTTAACTGCTATCCAGCTTGGCTTTTGTTGATGTTTTCCAGTCAGACCACAGATGTCAAACACCAAAATAAGTTCAGCTGTCTGAAATTGGGATGCAAGGCACAGGGAATAAGAGATTACACAAGAATACTATTTTTGCAATATAGGGAAAAATACTAATAATGTACTAAGATTGCCAAGAACAAAGGAGGGAGAAGAAAGGTAAACTTGGATTTTTAGCCCTGTTGTTAAATTTGGATAAACTTCCAGAATCTAACTCAGCACAGAGTGACCCCAATAGTCAAAGAGGCCTGTGGGACAAGCCAGAAAGAAACTACAAGTAGCAGAGGGGCAAAAAGGTGTCCCCTTGGCCTCAAACTATTAATTAGCAACTAGCAAAGCTGTACCACAGATTCACTGCTCCAGCATTCCTCCTCCAGAGGTTGCTGCTAGTCTGCCTCATTATCATCTGGATGGAAAACAACACTCTTTCCTGGGAGTTCTCTGCAACAGTCTTATTGATTAAGTTCCCACAGTGTTAAATCATTCTGTAGCTTCCACTCCATTCTGCTTACCTTCCCACCCCTGAATAATAAAAGCTTTGGTGGATTTATGGGGGTGGTGCAGTAGATGAGGAGCATTTGATAAACACCATAGCATAATACAGTTTCTATTTATGCAATGCCCTTCGCTTCAGAACATTTCACATGCCAAGACAGTATTTAAAAAAGCAAAATTAAACTAACCTGACTTTGTTCTTGCTTGTATACTGCTTCTGTTACCCTTAGGAATCTCTGCCAAACACATCCAAATGTGTCCTTTCCTGGCTGTAGTGAATTTGAAATAACAAGGAAAAAAAACTAGTAAGGCAATGATGGCTCCCTTTTCATGATCCTTCAAGCTGGAGTTACCCAACAACTTCAAAATACATTTCTTGTTATTTTTTCACAGGCATACATCTGAGATATGCAAATCTATGTAACAGAATTTAAAAAAAAAATAAAGCAAGAATGAAAATTTGATTTCTACTAGAAACAAAACTGAATTATCTCTCATTGTGAAAGAACCTATCCAGAATCATGAATCCTTATGTCACTGGAACAACAATAAAGGCTTAGGCTTAAGATTACTATAGGCTTGGCTGTGTTATTTTGGAACTGGGGGTAACTGGGGATTTTTTTGCAGTGGGTCATGCATTAAGGAGACACTAAGGGTTAAGTTTCCTTACAGGACCCCGGCAAGGGAAGATGCACCTTATCCAAATGAACCCTGAGCTATCCTGAGGGGAAGTAGGCTGACAAAGAAGCCTGGGAAAGATGTTCTGAAAGTGTAAAAGTAATGATTATTATCCAGAAAAATATGTTGAAAGTGACTGAAACCACATCTTAAGAAAAGACCAAGATAACTGTATACTAGAAAGGAGGAAAGAGGAAAATGAGGCTGGACCAGCTTTTTGGCAACATGACCAAGACATAAATTTCAGTCAATAGGGATTTTCAGTTGAAAAGAGAATATTTCTCATTCAGAAAAAAAAAAAGAAAAAAAAACCACAATCCCCCAAAACCTCCCAAAACGTAATGTCTGTTACAATAACCAGTAACTATGGCACTTTAAAAATCCTACAACAGGAATTCTTGTTATGCATAGAAATGTTTTCTTAAGTAAAACATTAACAAGATTCTATTATTAACTGAAACTCAAACTGCACCATTTTGAATTCAAATCTGCATTTGCCAATCTGCAGATTTCACAAATCTGTATATGGGGAGGGACTAGAGTTCAAGGTTTTTACTATCTTTTTCATATTACTGATCATTAATGTAACAACCTCACTGATCAGCTTTAATTCTGCCCATGGTTTTACATCATATGAGTTCTAGTACCTTACTGCCAGCAGCAAGCAGATTGACTCCCTCCACACAAACAGCACGGCATCCTTTTTCTTTCCTACAATCATTTTTAGAGAAGCTAGATGTTGTCACAAATATGCCTCTCAGGCACGTTCAGCTGAGGGGAGGCCAGTGCTTGCTGTTCACCCAGTGGACTCTGCCCTGTAATGCTAGGTGTGTCATCAGGAGCAGCCAGCAGGCGCTGAGCCTGCAGAAAGGACAGTGTTCTTCCTCTTCTGCAACCAAAGGGATATTTTTGCTTTCTGCATTTCTTTCTGCCTGGATATACCATTAATTCATTATTGAGAAGAAACATATTCCCAGAAAAACAGGAAGAAAAATTGCTGATACTCTAAGTTACCAGGCACTTTGATTCAACAGGTGAAAGGTAGCACTGCAGAAAAGAAATCAAACACACTGAAATGAGTTCAATATGAAAAATGGAAATCTCAGATCACCAATATGCTCTAAACACAATAAAACCTGTGGCAGGAACATGTGTGTTACTTCTAATAACCCAGTTTATTCCGACTATAAATAATTACACCTTGCTACCTAATGATATCAACAGGTTTACTCTGATTATTTCAGTTGTACTCCCTCCCCCTCCCGCCTCAAAATTCTTATATTGTGCCCACTTTATTAGTTGTTAAATTTTAACCAGGATGTATAGATTTACATCTTGTTTGCCTCTTGGTATTGCTTGTGAGGAGCATATTTTCCTACCCATCTTTACAGAAAGTACTAACTTATTCCACAAAATTTCCCACTGATTTCAATCCAAATGCTCACAGAGTATATTACTAAATACAATTAGTGAAAGCAGAACTTTTGCATTAGTTTATGCATTTAGCTTTAAAAGGAAAACAAAACAAAATAGAGGTATGCTCTGTACTTCTTAGTACTAAACATATATATGCATTCCTCTAGCAGTTACAAAAATTAGTTGAATTTTATCCACTGGAAAGATTTCAAGTATTTTAAGTCCCTTCCTAGCTACCAAAGCATATTGACACTCAGTCCTTTGCAAATTCTTCTTTATTTTATGAAGTAATATTACTGTGAAGACAGTTCTCAAAGCTACAGCTGTAATAGTGATGAAATATTTTCTTGATGAGTATGTCTTTTTCCACTTTAGGAAGTGCTCTCAAAGAGGCAGGGTCTCTGGATCAGAAACTATGATTCACTATGGATTTGTCCTGGGAATTATAATAAGGTTCAGCAGAAGGTTCCATAGCCCAGGCTGGAGGTTTCAGCTGAACATAATTACAACTTTTAGTAAAAGACAGAATTTACCAGGGGACCACCTAATAATTAAGATGTGAAAAAAGGCCATAAGGAAAAGAGACAGTTTCCAGAATTCTATTCTAAGAATAAACATGAAACTGAAATGTTTCTATTACTGTGCAGAACTGAACATGATATTTAACATAATTGACCATTGCATATTCTTAAATAACATTCTCCGAGTTCTCAAATAAATAAAACAGGAAATGTAAAAACCCATTTTCAAACAGCAAGCACAGGTTGATATTCATCCCATGTAGTTTTATCCATCTAAAAGTTAAATATTTAGTGTAAGATAAGTTTCTAAGACCTACCAAGCAGGCAGTGAAGAGAAACATGCCAGTGTTTGAAGAGCCTATTCTACAGTTTGTACACTGTCTGTGGAATATGACTATGATCTGTTACCAATGAACTGTTTTCTCCTTCTCTCTTTCTCTTCCAGAGGAGTTACATGTGCAAAGACATTTTTGGTTTGGTTTTGCTTTTTTTTTGTGATTTGTTTGCTTTATTTAAATTGGAGTCAGTGAGGTGGATTGCCCTCTGAAGATGCCTCTCTCTCCATTGCCTGCTTGCATGGCTTAGGTAAAATGCTTAAATTTGTGTAAGCCACTTTTAGTTACTTTGAGTAACTAAAATGTAGTAAATCTGACTCACTGGCAGGTTCCAAAATGCAGTAGTTTCTTTATCAATATTTCAAATCATTAAATATATCAAATTACCAATATGCGATGCTGATTTTAGTAGATGCCGAAAATAATAGTTGTTGGCCAAATGTCACAATATTTTTAACAATGATCATTTTTAGGAAGTTGAGTTATCAGAACACAGAGAGGTCAGTAGGATGATAAACAGTGAGTTGAGTGTAACTGCTGCAAAGGACCCCCTAGCTAAATAGTCACAGTCAGCAAAATGTATAGTTATAAATATAGTGATTTATACAGTCTAATGCAAGGAAATAGGTAACTGGGAGCAAAGACACAAATATTTTTCTTTGAAAAGCAGTATTACAGGAAATTATAAATATCTATCTCAGTATAATTTCTTTGTGCAATGTTGTGGCACTAACAGTTAACAAAATTCTCATATACCACAAAACAGAAGCAAGGAAGAGTCTCTCCCTATGCAAAATTGTGGTGAGACCACTCTTCTAACACTTATTCGCACTGCAAAGAAAGTGTGAAGTAGAAAACTTAGAAGAGAGCTACATAAATGATGCAAGGTTATAAAAAAAAGCCAAAAATATGGGAATGAAGGTGCTCCAACTAGCTTCTCAAAGGGAAGGTCAAAGTGTGGGTATTTACAAATGGAAAAAATATATCAGAGAAACAGCTTAAACTATACTTCATAAAAACTTTGAAGGACACTTTTTCATCCATAGGGAGTGGAAATGAATTCTTCAAGTGTGAGCAGGCAGGCCAGAGATGAAATATTAATAAGGAAAAGGAAAATTATCAGTGGCACAATGCATGTGCCCTAATGTGGGAATCTAAAACTGCTGCAACCAAGTTTAGGTTCTTTAAAGTTAACGGAAAGAACCAAGCACTTTCGGAGGACAATTCATCTCATCCTAAATAGAAGCCTAAAATTACATGGAATACAGCTGGTCATACCTGTTTCTTTCCTCTTACTAGAATAGGAGGAAAAATCAACAGCTCAGACTGAGATATCTGTGCTTTACATGTCCAAAGTTAGGTGAGATGTATCCCAGCCTGTACTACTTTTTAGAGCCAGACTGTCTTCAGGAGTTGCAGTGTTATTACCAGAAAACTGATAATCTGTGTTTTTCTTTCTCCCGGGGAGGAAACCTTATCCCCTTGGCTGAGTATGAGACTGTAGAGAGAAAGAACGAGGGAACCTTTCAGTAGCTTAGGGCAGTAATGCATAACCACTAGATTTTTCATTTCAGCTTTCAACTTGAAATTACAGATCTAACTTCCATTTGTGACTGCTATGACTGTACTGAGATTAGCATTTACCATATCACTTTCTACAGCTGGTATCAGTGAAAATATTTATGCACACAGTGAGAGGAGAAAAGTATCTGCCAAAACCTGTGGGTGCCACTAAAAACAACATTTCTTTCAAATCTGTGTTTTTGTACAGTGCACAGCACAATGGTACTCTGCTTACAGTTGAAAATAGCAGGCACTTCCATAATCCAAAAAATAAAGTAAAAATAATTATTGCCCTGTAGTAGTAATTATATCTAAAGCAAATTAGGCACTATAAGTACAACAGAGCATCAGTTATGCCCCCTCAGTGGGGTGAGAGATGTTGACTTTCTAATGAAGCCCCCTGTAACAGATGAAGCTGTAAAGTCTAGTCTTAACTTTAAGCTCTCCTTATATTTTCAATAAACAGATATAGTGCACATGAAAATAAAACCAAGTAAAATACGAACATGCAGACCTCCCTTAGGCTTAGCCTATGGATAGTAAACCAGTTTAGAGTTTCAAACACTATGATGGTAGCAATCATTCTTAGATACTTTATTCACTCAGAGATGATGAGGTGCTACCAGAGCCAGACAACTAAAAACCAGATGGATTGTGAAGTCTGTGCCAGGTCTTCTCAATATAAATTGCTGAACGAACTGTTCCTTCTTACCAACATTTGGCAGAGAATACTTCGGGGGGTTTTAATTGCCATTGCTACAAACCATAGAACGGTTTGTGTGACGGTGATGGAATGCTGACCTCACTGAAGAAAGACCAGTTTTACCTTAGTTAATGAATAATAGTTGCCATTTTCTGTAATTGTTCCCCCCCTTTACTGTCACAAATGGTCTTATGATAATAATCATAGTATATAATCTGACACAAGTGCTCTTAAAGAAATTTCTAGTAAAGGACTGCAGCCTCTGTGGGAGGTAACTGTCGGAATTATCTTAAACCACTACCTGTCTTCCACTACAATAGAAAAGGCCTTTAATCGAAATAATCCTTTTTCAAACGAGCAACTTTTTTTTTCCCTCTGCAATTCACTCATCTTAAAAAGAGCACTATAGCTTTTGTGCATAACTTAATTCATTCTTCAAGACAAGTACAAAATTTGTCACTGACATTTAGCGCCAGCCGTAGGCAATGGATAAAATGAACTAGTTAGCAATTTAACCTGTAAAAAAAACAGAGTGGGATGAACAATTTTCTGCCATCAAAGCAAATGGCTAACATTTAGCAGGATTTTATTTTTATTTTTCAGCCCATCCCATCCTCAAGAAGAAAGAAGTCAGGCTAACATTTTTTCTGGGTCCTAAATCTTCCTCTCAGCCTATTTCTTTAATGGTTTAAAGTAAATGACTATCCAGAGGATAATTAGGCACTGTGCTGTCGCATCGTGTCAGGTCACAGCTGGATTTAGTCAGCATTAACCTTTGGGGAGAATTGGAATATCAGTATCATTTAAAATTAAAGACGTGTAAGCAGGCATTTCTGGAGATGTTAGAAAAGTAATTGTCTGTAAATTGTTTGACCTTGAGATTTAATTGCATGCACAACACACATTCTAGCAAGAACCCTGGACTGTGTTCATTCTCTTTCACCTCCGTACCTCTCACTTTGCAGAACCCATTAAGCTACCTGTGGATTTTTCTGTAAAATATTAAAGATTGTTTTATACCAAGAACAAAAGCTTTTAAGCAAGCCCTCTTGCAAACAAAACTGTTAAATAGCTGTAGTATGGACCTCACCTATTTGAATTTCAGTCTTTTTATACACTTAGAAATGTTTATATATACATAGAAAATACTCCCATTAAAGAGCTATGCTTAATTTTTATTCCTTTTTTTTTTTTTTTACTAACAACTTTGCATATTATGCCTTATTCCCTTTTTCCCTAATGAGACAGCTTATGCTTTCAAAGTCCCTCAAGCTAGGCAAATCTCTCTACTGCTTCCACTGTTAATAATGAAACTTCATAATTATACAAATCCAAGGTGGCCAATCAGCTTCTCGGGCTGAGCCTTCGGGTACCTCATGCATTATTTATGTGGCACTCGGGCCTGTGAACTCACTTGCTTATATTAGAAGCCTAATTAATATTTAATCACACGTAGAGCAGGCACACAAAGCTGTGCCAGTCCCCAAAAGAAGTGCAAGTATAAGTGTACACAGGTGCTTGTTTGCTTGTGTGTGTGCATTTATGCGTGTGCATGCTACAATATGCACACTCAGACACACTGATCAGAAATACTCCTCTCAGATTGGGCACGAGGCAAGTCTTTGAAGATGCTAACATATGCCAATAAAGACATACCTAATTTTGATTCTGACTGCAAAACGGCTTTCTCAGGTGATGCTGAAACCAGCTGAGACTCTCTCAATGAAGATTTCAGTATATGAAAACCACTGCCAAGGAGAACTGTTTAGGTTTCTTGGTTCAGGAATTACTTTCTACAAGCTTATGGACATCCCTTCTGTATTTCTGGGGCCAGACTCTCCATTCACACTGGCACAAAGTCATCAGCTGCAAAGCAGTTCTTGTTTTATGACAGTCCATGAGAAAAAGTAATAATACCTCCAAGTACCCTCACTTTTGGGTACATGTCATAACTATCTCTTCCCTGGCATGGGAATGCTGGATAATCCCACCTATTAACTTGCATGGAGAAGAAAGTTCCTGAAACAACCTTATTTATGATGATGATGATTTAAGTTGTAGAAGATGCCACTGGATTTTTTTTTTTAGAAAACTTTCATGTCAGTTGATGCTGAACTATTTACATCCTCACCTATTATTGTGCCTCTACCTGCAAAATCCTCATTTGTCTGTTGCTTCCTTTTCGTCTACACAGACTCTGACAAACCATGCTACAGTATGAAACCTTTTTGATAGGAAGGATGAGATATCCATATCTAGAAAACTCTCTGAGTACACAAGTCAAAGCAGTGAGAAAATGATCTGTCTTATTATTGTAAATTCCACTTAGTGCAATGTAGTTTAATATTAAACAAAATGTTTCATCACATTGCTACTACTATTATTTCAAGCAACATTTCCAAAAAAGCCATTAACTTTTCTGAGTTATTATCCTTTCAGACCATTGCAATCTCTCCCCACCATTGTGCTATTGCTTTTAAGGCAGACAGTTAAGGAATTCATGTGAACTTTCTCTTTAAAACATTGTTTTAATTTGTATTTTCACTAGCATTGTCTTCCCATAAACAGTAGCAAATAGGACTTATGGACTTTATTCCAGAATCTGCTATTAAAGAATTACTATGGCCTTGAAATATTGATCTTATCAATATATAAAATGGCTCTGATAACCAGAGCTGGGGAAAAAAAAGAAACTTTGGTTTGGTGGTCAGAAGAAGGGAATTAGGAAGAAAAAAGAGTAAGGACTCTGGGTAAGGATACTGGTGAGGCCACACTTGGACTGCTGTGTCCAGTTCTGGGCTCCCCACTGCAAGAGAGATGTGGAGCTACTGGAGCATTTCCCTTATGAGGAAAGACTGAGAGGGCTGGCACTGTTTAGCCTGGAGAAGAGAAGGCTCAGGGGGAATCTCATAAACATGTCCAATTATCTGAAGTGAGGGAATGAAAAAGAGGGAGCCAGGCTCTTTTCAATGGTACCCAGTGACAGGACCAGAGGCAATGGGCACAGACTGAAACACAGGAAGGTCCTTCTGAACACCAGGAAACACTCTTTTCTCTGTGAGGGTGACCAAGCACTGGCACAGGTTGCCCAGAGAGGTTATGGAGTCTCCATCCTTAGAGATATTCAAAAGCTGTCTGAACATGGTCCTGGGCAATTGGCTCTAGGTGGCCCTGCTTGAGCAGGGGGTTGGACCAGATGACCTCCAGAGGTCCCTTCCAACCTCAACCATTCTGTAAGTCTGTGACAATTTTTTAAAATTGTCCAAGACAAAATGTAAATTTTCTGTCTAATATTTGGCATTTCCTTTTAAAAATATTTCATTTTTACTTTATAAATTTTAATTTTAAAATTAAAAAGCAATAAGTTTACACATTAAAAGGAATATTAATTTTTGTTTTGCTGGGATATTTCATTTTGAAGACAACACTGTGCAAAGTTCCTACTCTTCTCCCAACTTAGTTTTGGTTAAAACTATTGTCTGAAAATAGATCAAAGATGTAAATGGTTTTAGTTATTTCAAAAATCCATGTGAGTAGAATTTGTTGAAATCATATCTCACAGCTCTAGTGATATTGATCCAGGTTTAGAAACTCTGTGAATCTTTAAATTGGTAAGGAATCTTTACAGCCTTGAATGAAGTGTGCTACACAGATAAAAAGTATTATAATTGTTAAACAATTCAGTGAAATACTGTAAAACATTGAAACGATTGTTGAAGTGAAGCAATCCTTCCTTCTCCTTCTAGTCTCACTTCTCTCCTAAAATCGAGATTTCAGAGCTTAAATTTGTCATTACATCAACTTACAAAGTAAAACAGCCTATGAATGCAGCCTCAAAACTAAGCTGGATCTCAGTGATGCAAAATACTTCTTGTAAAACAACTTAAAAGATGTAGGAAACTGTATGACTTCACATATTTGACATCATTAAAATCAAACTGCTCTTAAGAAACCATCAACTGCCTCTTGAGGCACCACTTCCACTTGCTACAGTGGACCTTCCATAGTAAATTGATACAAATAAATGTGTTGGCCCACAACACGCTCCGTACCATTCCATCTATGTAATATATGCATACACGATATATCGACATCAGTTTGCTAAACACCTCTGGCAATCACTGAAAAAATAGATATGCATATATCAGCTTAGTGATATGTTTTTTAAATTAAACCAAATTTCAATTTATCTTGCTTTTTTTTCTCCTTTCAGGGACAAAAATAGTGAGGCATTAAATGTATGCCAGGAACCCTGTACCAAGCATCTGGCAAATTTATGGGTTTTTGCATCCATTTTCCAGTGCTACAGTCCCAGAGGTGCATGAAATGAGAAGAAACATTTGTTGTAGTTCCAGGGAGAGTTTGTAATTTCATAACTCTTATTTAAGATACTTTCATTTAAAAAAATAAAAGACTTGCAACCATGTTTACACTATTTCCTTACAATGACAGGCATCCAGAATTTGAAATGAATTTGTTTAATGGAGAACACTCCTTCATTAACAAGATGTAGATGAATCACAGTGATTTTCTTTTTTTCATTCACCTTTCCTTTGCACTGTAGTTACTATTTTAACACCAGACTAGGCAAGTCTAAGGACAGACAGAGCACTGTCGTGGTTTAACCCCAGCCAGCAATAAAGCACCACGCAGCCGCTCACTCACTCCCCCCCCACCCAGTGGGATGGGGGAGAAAATCGGGAAAAGAAGCAAAACCCATGGGTTGAGATAAGAACGGTTTAATAGAACTGAAAAGAAGAAACTAATAATGATAATGATAACACTAATAAAATGACAACAGTAGTAATAAAAGGATTGGAATGTACAAATGATGCGCAGGGCAATTGCTCACCACCCGCCGACCGACACCCAGACAGTCCCCGAGCGGCGATTCCCTGCCCCCCCCCTCCCAGTTCCTAAACTAGATGGGACGTCCCATGGTATGGAATACACTGTTGGCCAGTTTGGGTCAGGTGCCCTGGCTGGGCATGAGAAGCTGAAAAATCCTTGACTATAGTCTAAACACTACTGAGCAACAGCTGAAAACATCAGTGTTATCAACATTCTTCACATACTGAACTCAAAACATAGCACTGTACCAGCTACTAGGAAGACAGTTAACTACATCCCAGCTGAAACCAGGACAAGCACTGAATAATGTCAGCAGCTGCAGAGGTAAAATTAATATTTTTTTTCAGAAGTCATCAAAAAGTTGGTTGTTCTTGCAGTATTGTTCAAAAATATTTTCCAATATTTTTCCACGTTGTGGTTGTTTGCTAAATGTACCATTATGCCACCAACTTCAAAGCTTAAGCTTGCTCTACCTAAGATCTGTCTACTAAACAGGACAAGAGAGAGAGAAAAAAAAGATTAAAAAAAAATCATCTAACATCACTAGCTTCAATATTCCATTCCATTTTCAATATAGGATTGTTCTATTAACTGTATTCTCTAATGGTCTGGTCAGCCTACCATTAAATTATTCAAATAAAGATGAGGGACCTGATTCTCAGCTGGCATATATCAGTATAGTTTCATTGATTTAAATAGGACTATACCAATTTACATCTCCTGTGAATCATGTCCATCATTTCAATCAGAACGATTAAATGATTAGTTTCCCTGTATATTAGCATAAATTGGTAATAACTAATGAGTGCTCATAATTCTCTGCCTTTTTGTAAAGCCCTTTTCAACCACAGGAGCATTCACCTGGTAGAAGGGTGAATACATACGCTGTTGTCACATATGCAGCTGAATAGTGTTACACAGTACGGCCAAAACCATGGAAAAGATGTAAGTTCCTTCTGAATCTACAAGTCGCAATGCTCAAGAAATTCAAGAGAATTTTTAGCTGAGATTAAAAGAACAGATGCTGCTATTTTACAGCAGTACAAAATAATAATATTGAAATAAATGGCCTAAGAGGGTATTACTTTTAGGCTTGAAAGAAAACATTACTCCAGAAGCAGAATATTTGAGAAAAATACCAGTTTTTAACAAAAATAGGATAAATTAGCAACTGCCATACTAAAGAAAACATCAGTTGTAATATCACATATGTAAACAAATGAAAAACATTGAAAGCTCTTACTGTAGTATGCCTTGTTAAAAATCTTGATGGTATTTTCAAATTGTCAAGTATCCACCAGCTGTGTTAACAAACTTAGTGCCACCTAAGGTGTGCTCTTTCTCAGCCATTACTACTTTTAGGCTTCAGTTTGAAGCGGGGATTTTTCCTATTCTTGCCACAAGGGGAACACTTTCTGGACACTTCAGTAGCTTCACAGGATGGCAGAGAAAAGAGTAACAAAAGTATCTGTCATAATTCCAGAAATGTCTCCCTTCTAAAAAAAATCCCAGTTTTTCTTGCACATCAGTCCAAGGCAAAGGGATTAACTCCACTGATAATCAAACCCTGTAACATACACCCTTTTTTCCCCCCATTTAAAAGGCTTGGTGTATCACTTTGTCTTCTGTAACTACCACATACGGAGAAAATAAATTTTAAAATAGTAATTTAAACATAAGATATTTTGTCCAGATGAATAAAAGCAGTAGAATAGGAAAAAAAATAAATTCACACAGGGACAAATGCTCATCTCAGAACTTACTGTGCAGCAAATATAATATGCTAAAGACGTGCTCTAAAACTTGAAGAGGGAAATAATTGATTCAAAATACTTGCCCATAGAGTGAGGTGATGTAAATTAACAGACATTCTTGGATAGGATCTGGTCAGCAAGAGGCGTTTCCTTAGATTTTGTGTACTTCAACTTTTAAAGGTACAATAATATTGAATATCATAAAATAAGAGTAATAAATACGCTCAGAAACATCAAGTTATATCAGTTCTGCTTACAGATTGCAAAATATCTGAAGAAGCTTAATAAAGAAAATACAGACTTTGGGAAACAGAAATGATCATGAAATCACTAAAAATTTCTCTAGACTGAAAAAAAGAAATAAAAAAGAGGACAATGAAAGAGAGAATGAGAGAGAAAGGGCAAGACAAAGGAAGAGAGAAAGAAAAAAATAAAGGAAGACAGAGAGAGAAAGAATATGAAACTAACCTTACTCACAGTTAAAATGTCATTCAGCAATCTTGTCTTCATTCCTAGAAAGTACCTATATTAAACCCATTTCTATTAAAAGTGGGGCTTGCCGCCCAGCTTGACTTGACCTTCTAAATATATAGAGAGAGAGACATGCGGTCAATTTTTGACTCCTGATCAGAATAATTCATTTCAAATCCTCATTTCATTTTTTTTATCCAAGACCTGTTTGGAGTTTCTATACAAATTTAGGAATATCAAGACCTTGAACTTCACTGCAGGTGTTCCCAGTGTGCATCATCAAGAAAACATTCTTAGATATAACTCTCAAACACCATGTACCTTTTATATAATATTTTTCAGAGTTTTGCTGATGAAAAAGAAATACCTGCTATAGCTAGGAAACTTTGTTGTAAATTAAATTTGTAGCATACCTATATTTATACACTTGGATAAGTATGCATTGGGGGGGGGTGTCCAAGTACATCTATGTATTATACTTATGTGTATACACATATATATGTGTGTATGTATTTATCAAAATCTTCAAAACTGATACAGCAATTAAACAGGTTTTTTTTCAGCAATCAATGCATCAGTAATATAATCATCAGTAAACTTGATTTCCACCACTTCGCAGCTTTCCTAGTTTCACTTTGAGATTCAAATTCATCATTATGCAAAACTTTTACTAATCCAAAAAAAAAAAAAAAATCCACACATAGAAAAAATTGATGTGTTTCTTCTGTCTGACTTCTGTAAAACCATTGAAACTTGGTGCTCACTTTAAAATCTCAGCTGTCAATTTAAACTATTTGTGCAAGAGCCTTGCTTCTTTAAACGAACGGAGCATAAACTGATTTTAGGCATAGTTTCCCCAGTGTTTCTTGATGTTTTCATATCTGCTACACAGAAGCAAAATGAACAATAGAATACAAGAAATCCTACTTTGGAAGGTTGGAAGACTAAGATCAAATCTGCAAATTTTCACTCCATTTTCCTATGAGTGTCTCACACAGTTTAAGTACTAGTGTTGGTTGCTACTTGGATACATTTACATAGAAACATTTCTTCTTCTACACTCCCTTGAAAGTCAATGGGAGGTTTTCTGTTGACTTCACTGAGGTAAGGATGAGGCATTATACAGCCAAAAAAAGACATTGTTCTTGATGATCCACAGTTGGTGTGCATGCACTCCCTTTTCAAGTTTTACTCTTTTACCACCTCCTTCCCTTTGAGTCTAGAGAAATGCAATAAAGTCTGTATCTTCTCTACAACCTCTGTCTTAAATAGTGGGGAAGGAAACAGGAGGATGAAACTGAAGTGGCTGGCAGTATATCCTCTATTCCTGCCACCTAGCAGTACAATAAAAAGTCCTTTTTGCAGTATAGGGACAAGACTCGTGTGCAGTCTACATTACAATAGTGATAAAAATACAGGAATTGAGCTGACTCAAAATACAACTGTGTGAAAGAATCCTAACATACATTTGATTCTAATGTATACCTCTGATATATAACTATATTTAATATCTGCTGTCTTCTCGAATCTTTACTGAGTGCAATGCTATCACCTGGAAATGCAAAACTTAGAACCAAAGAAAGCATTTCTTTGCAAAATATTTTGGTTGGGTTAGAACTGGTGAGACTCTTCTACACACTGGGGGTATCTTCACAGTATTTAATGAGTGTTTTAATTACAGAAACTTTAAGTCAGTGGTTTTAAGTTTAAGAGAAATCATAACAGTAAGTTTAAAAAGAACTCTTCACCTACACTATTTCTATTGGCAAGTTAGCTGGTACAGAATGTGAAATGAAACAGTATTGCAATCAATGTCAAGAGTTTAACATTTTGGATTTTATACACTAAATGTCACTTAAGAGTTACACTTCGAAGAACTGCATTCCAGTGTGATACATAATCAGTAGCCTTTTTCATAGTTGCAATTTTCCTACTTTGTTGCCAAGCATCTGCATATTAATAAGTAACAACATTTAATGACAGGAAGCACTCCAAAGTAACACACTTAACTCACTGACTTTATTCACTGTATCATAGTAAAAATGTACACTTATGCCAAAGGGAAGTTATGCCTTTAAACTGCAACTCTAAATTGCAACTAACATGCTGAAGCAAGGATGTCACAGTTACACATAATTACCATTTCTACAGGAGCCTGTTTCCTGTGGTGACAGTAGCATATTTAAAATATAGCATTTTCAGACTTTGATGTCACTTTTCTCATACAAAACTGTTTTTTCACTAAGATCCCCATTCAGTAGCCCAGACTTATCCAGTAAAGCACTTAAGCATATGCCTAGATCCCATTTATTTCAAAAGAACTTAGGCACATGATTATAATTTTTTTTTCTGAAAAAGGATTGAACTTAAGTATATGTTTCAAATGCTTTGTCATATGGGAACCTAAAATAGGAGCATAATTCCTAACTGCAATACTACTAATGCTCACAACTACTCAGGAATTTTAGTGAAAACAAGTTTTATCACATTTTACAGGTTTATTTTTCCAAATAATGTTTTAGTATCATCTTGTCTTATCACATAGCACATGCTGTAAGTTTATTACAAGCCAACAAAAAGTTTGAAAAAATATTAAACTTAATCATATTTCAATCTTTAATACTTTACCAGTGCTCCTCATGGCTTAAAGACCATAAGCTTTAAATACCACAGAAGCTTTTTTTTTTTTTCATATTTGAAATGAGAATG
The DNA here is from genome assembly GCF_947461875.1 of Haliaeetus albicilla. Lineage (NCBI taxonomy): Eukaryota > Metazoa > Chordata > Aves > Accipitriformes > Accipitridae > Haliaeetus > Haliaeetus albicilla. The sequence goes on along the minus strand of NC_091499.1, from coordinate 15,934,504 downwards.
CTAAGAAAGGTATCTGCTGCTTATACAACAAGTTGTAAACCAGAAATTCACAGAGAAGCCAGGAGAAAAACCCTTCCTATGTCTCCTGCATTTCTCTTTCCATCTTTTGCTTTTTCTTATTCATAAACAGTGTAATAAAAAAGGTGTTTTCCTGGATAAATATTACAGAACAAAGAATACAGTGTGATTGGCTCTGTTATACTACCACATTTTTTTTCCAGCAACCTAGCTATAAATAGTGCCCAGATTGTATAGCAACAGAAACTGTCATCTATTCCCCTTGTACAAAATACCTCTGTGCTACTCAAAACCTGAGGAAACCCTTTTTAGCAACCCTATCACTGAAGTCACCCTTTATAGAAATAATTACTGTCTAATACCTCAGCATCGCTTGTTGGGTTTTTTTAATTAACATCCTCATTATAACAGTCTGTGGTGGTTTTAATATTTATGCAATATGGGTGACATATTTGGAAGGCTGTGTCATCATCATCCTTCTAACAGAAAACTGGGTGCAGTTTTCCTTGGGGCCCTTCAGTGATTTTCATGACCAGGATAGACCTTAGTGGCTGTTGAGGTATGTGTAATGCACTGCCTCTTCCTCATAAGCTCATTACATTTTCACTCTTAGGATAATTTCCTACATCTAAAGCATAGAATTGAAAATTTAGAAATGTATTTTCCATTTCTCACTGGGCCACAGACTTCTTGTGTGGATCTTGAACAAACTGTTTTACTTACTCTACCTCTGCTTTACACATCTGAAAAGTAGAGATAAAAGCAACAAGAGCACTTCAAGGCTTAATTCATTAAAATTGGCAAAGAACTTTCAGGTCAGTGAATGCAGGCTGCTACAGATTAACATATTAAAAGTTTTAATAATTTATTTGTGATCTCCTTTAACTGATGCAAGATGTTTCTAAACTAGAAGCAACAGGAAAATTTAACACTATGTCACTGGTATACCTGTCCAGTTTTATAGACCAGTAACTGTAACTGAAAGATATTAATGTGTTTCTTCTACTTGGGTTGTGTACCAGAGTACTAACATGCACTTCAGGAATAGTCTTTTTCTGATGGAAAGTTAAAATAAAGCTAAATGCAATATAAATACATACTTCATGTTTATATGCACATATATGGTACACATACAGAAAATATGTGTATTGAGATACTAGTCCAAAGAAAGAAAAAGACTTTTCCTTGATTATGTTACAAGACCATAATTCCTTAAGCTCAATGATACATGTTGTAGAAATGCTCTGAAATAAAATGCCTGTAATTAACCAATATACGATTTCATATAAGATTCTTTGTTTTATATATGTCTTTATCTTAATGCACTGTGGTTGAAGGAAAATAAAGTAGTTAGCAGAGGAAGAAAAGACACATTTGTATTTTTAAAAATAATAAAATCTGCTTTATTCCAATAGCATTTTTCCTCAGGATTTTTTCCTTTTAAAAATAAAAATTCCATTTTCCTGTCTGAATTCAAAATGATTGACTGGAGCACAATATTAAGTAATAAATAAAACAGTCCCAGTGCCTGAAAGACTCCTGAATAAAGAGAAAATTATTTTTGGATTTTCCTTCTGATCAGATATGAAATATTCTGAAACGCCACCTCTATAATTTGATAAAAAGCTTGATATCCCCAAATGAAAATAGGATTCAGCACTTTCATTTTTCTGTCTCTAAAGGAACCTCTAGGTAAACTGATTTTAAAAAAATGAAAATCTCAAGCATAAAGGTGGGAGTAATGAAGCAAGTTTAAATATGCGCTGACCTTTGAAATGAACTGCATTCCATGTTGTTTGGCCAAGAAGCTGGCTGTGTTGCTGTCTCCATCAATTTCCACAGCATAAAAGATGTGGGTTTTGGAGCTGCCCTGCTCTCTGGTGGATGTTGATAGGCATCGCCGCAAATACACCAGTGCTGATAGTAACAACCATATGTTCATTGCTCTGAAATATTAAAAAGAAATCCACAAGGGATAAAAGTGTAAGCATCTTCTTTTGTTGTTGTTGTTCATTGTAAGAATTTACCCAGAGGTGTCTGTATTTTATTTTCACCTTCTTTGGTTAAAAAATAAAATTCCATAATCTTTTATTTTGTAGCAATGTTAAACTAAAAAGAAGAAAGCAAAACAAAACATATAATTTTGGAAGCTAAGAGTATTATGCTGTTTGACACTATCTAAAACCAAAGTAATATTAAGTTATACAATTTTATTCATACAAGTTAAAAAACAAAAATGTACACTATTTTGCAGATTTAGTTATGTAATTATTTCCTTTTTCCACTCCTGTTTTATATAATAAGTTTCACTAGTTTTATTCAGTGATTTGCTAATCTCAAGCTGTTCACTAGACCTGAAGGTCAAATGGCATTCTCTGAAAAATTACAGTGTTTGATATCAAAATGGAAGATTGCCACTTGAATGTATAGTAATTTTAATAGCAACCACTAATCTAAATATCTGTATATCTAAGTCCGTCTGTAATATATTTTATCAAATATCAGTTTAAAAGAGAGTCTTATGATCTAATCATATATTGCCTAGAAAAATGAATGATAGAAAGATGACAAAGTCAAGATTATACATATGAGAAGTACTACGGGTATCTTTATTAGGCAATATTCATACCTGGCTGAAAATTGATTCTGTACATGCTAACTCTTAGGTGCTAGATGCTGGCTTTAAAAAAATGACAGTAGCAAGTAGCAAAATCATCCTGAGTGATATCCTGGTGCTTCATCTGTGATGAAACAACAAGGGTATCTTTTAAGTAGATGTGCTATTAGGTGCAAACAGTGGTAGAAATCCAACTAACTTTTCCACCTACATTCCCATTCTTTTATGTACCTTTTAAGATCTGTACAATAACAGAATTTAAAAATTAATTTTGAAATGGATGGGACAATATAGTTTTGCACATTACAGGTGGTCATGTTCGTTTATATGCTTGCAATTTTTGCAGCAATTATTATTCAAATAGTCTTTTAAAACAGCAGTTAGATATAAATTATCAGTGGGACCATACAAATATGTAGAAATAAACCATTGTATCAATCCAGTCTTTGAAGATACACATCTGTCTTTCCTAAGCCACTTCTTTCAATTGTATCCTTCTTGGAAGTCCAAGAATTAACACAAAGCAGCCAGTGACTGAATTTCACCTCCACACTCAGTAGAAGCTCTTTTTAATATTAGGTGCAGATTAAGGTGCAACAGAATAAGCCAGTTTATCTCACATCTTGTAGTCCACAATAATATAAACCGACTATCTTTAATAAACACTGCCAGTCTGGAAAAATATACTTAGGGTATCCGCACAGCTAAAGACAAAAATCAGATCTTGAATGAGATCCTACCAGCTAGATACTTCTGAAAAGGCCTAGTAAAGCCTATCATATGGAATCCCTACTAATTATGTTAGAGTGTTTCTGGATGCTGATTGCTATCTGAAGCATAGGTAGAGGTGGGGGATTTTTTTAGCCAGACATATGCAGTCTACATTTCTAAAGTTCCTGTTCAAATCTTAGTTAAATATGTAGTAGGGACACTACTGGTTTTCCACATGGTGTTTTTTGGAACACCAAGGATTGAGGTAGTGGGAACTGCAATTTATTTCTGTTGTCTAGCTAAGCAATTAGATTACAGCCCTATGAAACGAAGCCCAGTAATCAATGGCAAGGAAGCCAGGAAGATTATGGAAGATTAAGTTTCAGCTCCTACCTGTAAGAAGATGAAAATGTCATCAATCTTGTCCAGGACAATTCATGAGGCTAAAGGTTATTTGGCTTGGTGTTTCTTCTGCTAATGCAGGTCTACTTTGTATGGGCTATTTACTTATATGGTGACTGAGTCAGAAAAAAAAAAAATTACCTTACAGCTCAGTCTACTCTAAACATGATTCAGAATGGATTTCAAGCAAGGTCTCCTCCTATCAATTCTAATGCTGTCTAGAGCCATTTTGACCTCCACAGTCATCTTAGGGCAATGTAGTTGGCCTGTATTTAGAGTAAGCCAAAGGCTGAGGAGTGTACAGAGGAATTGGGGCTGCAGAGAGAATTAAGGAAAAAAAAAACAAAACCAAATTGATAATGTAGACCCACTCTCTAAAATTCATGCAGAATAAAACATTTCCAGAACAAAAGATCAAAATCAGTCTACCTAGAACACCCTAGATCATATGAGCATTCTTTTAGGAAAAGAAAAATACAGCTTCAGCCCCCTGAAGGGAGACATAAGGGTAGAGCACCATATTTTTCAGTAAGGGACTGACACCACTGTGGTATTGGTAGAAGTGTTTTGGAGATACTTCTCTCCTCTGATACTATATTCCTTGACATTCAGTTTACTGCTTTTCAAATCAAACTATTTTACTGGTACTAAAGTAGAGAACTGCAGAACTTACTCATTTTTTCAAGCTGATAGGTTTGTCAAATTTGACCTGACCTGAATGAAGCCACTCTGCAGATTAATTTTTTTGACTACCAATCAATTTTCTGGGGGAAAAAAAAAGAAATAAAATACAGAAAAAAACTCTACAGACAACAGAATGCAAACATGTCTGAGAGGCATTTCTTATATACTAGTGGCTTATGCTAACTGTTACTAGAACTGGAAAACAAAATGCTGGGAGATTAAGTGGGAAACAATATAAAAAGCAATGATCACTGAAAACCTCTGCTATCCATATATACATTAAGAAACTTCAACCACCAATATAAAATTAGCCATATGTGACATCAAGATGATACTTAGAAAAACACTTGATTGACAAACTGGAGGAAAAAACCTCTACAATTAGTAAAACTTTAGATGCCTGTTTCTGAAAACAGATGGTAATCCTGCAATTGTATATTTTCACAGAAGAGTTATACATTTAATAACTTTCCTTTCCTCAAAAATACCAATTGACTGGATTCTTGCTCTCAAAGAAATTGCAAATCCATCCTAGAAAGCGGAGTTGGTAAACCCACTCAAACATACCTTCAAAAGCAAAGTCAACAATTTCAATAGTATTCCATAGGTACAAATAATAAGTCAACTTATAATAATAAGTCAACTTCACAATCATGACGCTGAAGCAAACCAAAACAGGCATAGTTTCACCCCAGTTATTAGCTCCTGAAAACAGAGTGGGTGAGGAAAATACATTATTTTACCTTTACAAAAATTCTATCTACTTCTTCGTGGAAACCTTTGGGTCTCACCCATAATATGCAATAGGAACTTAAACTCAGCATGAGATGAAAATTTACCCAAACTTGGACAAGATAATACGGCTTTGAAAACTGCAGTCACAACAAAGTCAGGAGAGGCGTCTAACACTTGAAAATTGAAATCATGAAAGATTCCACCTGCACATAGTAATCCCCATCCCAAGACTGATCCTATATTTCTCCCATAATGCAGTTTTTCTCTATGTTCTAATCCATATATTGGGAGAACAAAGAGACTGTCTTGTCTATACTCTCCAAAGACAGTACTAATGGAGGGCAAATTGCACAGAAGAGTATCTGTGTGGCAGTAGAATGGGAGAATGGACAGCAAGGGGCTGCTGTTGCGCGTAAGTGAAACTAGTGATTTATGTTAGAGGCCTTAGATTGACTGATTAGGATGACTAGGACTGAGAACTGAGCACCAGGGCAGTGGTGCTTGAAAGCAAAAGAGGGTACAAAAGAACCACAATTCCAGGGATTGAGTGAGAGACTGAAATAAAGAAATTATTTGCATACCTGGACTCACTGGGACCTCAGCTGATATGAAGTTAGTTGGTTCAAGTGACTTGAAGTACAATTGGTTAAACAGAGCTAGAAAAAATAGTCAGGAATGATACTGAGTCTGGCAAGGTCCAAAATTAGATGAAGATATCTAGGTGATTTAGGGAGGGACATATTATAGAAGGGGAGAACTGAAAGAAATACAGAGTGCTGAGGAACAGCTGATTGCAGAGAAACAAATGCAGCAAGGAACCACCAGCATGCAACCCAGATTATCGGGGCAAAGAGACCTGGGGCAAGGATATTAGCTCTGAAAGAAGAAAGGAGGAGAAAGAACAAGTAACAAGGAAAACTTAACCAGGCTGTAAAGAACAAACCAGAAGACTCTAAACTCTTCAGATTAGCTCTTCTCCACAGCCTGGAACCAAATCCTAACTTCCAAATCTTGCTGTTCCACCGAAATTGGAAAACACAAGAGAACCAAGTGTCTTAATTCCACCTACTGAGTCATAGGGATAGTTAAAGCCTGGTACTTTGAAGAGTTTGAGTGTGTTCCTTCAAACAGCAATGTTCTCTGCTGTGGATGTAAGGATTCCAACACCATTTATGCCTCCATGAGGATATTAGCAAGTTGCCAAAGGATGACATTTCTACTCTAATCACCCTACTAAAAAAACCCCAAGCATGACTTAATCACACAAACAACATACTACATTAATAAAATTTTCCTTAATCCAACATTAAAAAATTCCAAATTAAGACTATTGGTGTAAATCGTAAATAGAGGGTGAAAGGTATTTTCAGAGGCTAGGAAGAAGGGCAGTTAAAGGCCTGAAAGTAGTCAGGATTCACAACTTATAATAATAAACTCATATATATGGTTGACTGCAAACAAGACATCTTCTTCAGTATCTGCCTTTATTCAACTTTCACAGTAAATATGATACATCCTAAAGTGGGCTCTTGAGGGCTAGTAAGTAGTGACTTTCATGATTAATGTTATATGAGGAGACAGGTCTTATAGAGGTCAGTGCTTCAACCTGTCCTAATCTTCTGTTTCCTCAACAATGAATTTTGAAGAAAATGCTTTGGTTTCAACAGTAAAGATTAAACTTTACTTATATACACTGGAAAGCAATTTAACTTCAGAAAACAGGATTCCACCTAACCTATCAAGAAAGAACATTCATAATTTTATTAAATTCTACCAGGGGAGGGAAAGGACAGATTTAAGTTTTTCCTCTTGGTGTGACAAATACAGTAGTATTGTGCAACTAAAATTCCACAAAATGAATGAAAACCTAAAAATTTTCTAAACTACACATATGCAAGAACAGAATAGGCTTATTTTTAATAATGTGATATAATTAAGATCAAATAAAAATATAAATTAAATACACAATATCAATTAAACATGCAATTTATTGTAGCCATCTCTTTCTAGGTAGTCAGTAGCTACTACAAAACATAATGTTGTCAGGTTTTGTTTTTTTTTTTTAAATGCAGCTGAAGTTATCCCACAGTGTACTGCAAACTGCATACTTGTTCCATTAACTGAATCTAGTTAGAAAAAACCCAACCAACCAACCAAAAAGAAAGCCACCCCAAAAACTCTAATGTTATTTTGGTTTTAGGTTAGCAGTGAGATAATATCATATAATAAAAAAAAATATACACAGTTTCTGTGTTAATCAAAAGGGTAGAGGATTGATACTGGATTTGTAACAGGTCTTTACTCTGTAGATCAACTAGGACCAATGCTATGGCAGTAGTGCTTCTATCATTAAGTGCTTGTCACAACAGAGTATTCTGAAATAATGCTGAATCTTTTCTACAGAGTCAATAGCAGATGAGCATCATGTTTTACAATTACTAGTCTTGAGAGTGTTCTGGGTTTGTTACTTCAGATATTTAAATTTAAATTCTAAATATTAATAATAAATCCTACAACAAATTAGTAGCTTCCTGAAGTTATTACACGACACACACTTATGTTTCTGAATTGTAATTTTGCTAGGTAGGCACCACACACCACAAAAAGACTATATTGGTGTTTACAGTCACACAAAGAAAAACAGCCAAATGTGAATCTAAATTTCTTAAGGTGATTGAAGCTAAATATGGTTCAATCATATTTAATAGTAAAAACCAGAAATATTTGCAAAAATGAGGGGAAAAAAATCACATGTGAAGCAATAGTAAGTTTACACTTCTCATCAGAAGTGTCTGTTGTTTTATAAAACAACAAAATCTAACTAGAAAAAAGAAAAGAAGAAACACTGAGGATGGGGTGCTTTTTCTTTTAATGAAAAGGATTGGCTTTCTTCTTGTGTCATCTTCCACTAAGAAAAAATGATCCCCTTTAATTGTAGAGAGACATTCTTTAGTTTTTGAGGAAACACTGCAAAACAGCTGCACTACATGCACCACTTTCTGAATTATGGACACTTCTCTTACAGGCTTTGTATCATACACTGACCAAGCCCAGTTTTGCTCTGGTTTATGAAATGTGACAAGACCACAGTTAAAGTTGATCTATGCTGCAGGCTGTTCATGTTGCCTACTCAGATGGTATGTCATAATGCCATGAGTCCAGATACTGTACCTTCTTTGTTTTCTTTCATTTACTTTACTGAAGTTTTATAAAACCAGAGACAGAGGCAAGATCCGAATTTATGGCATTGTTCCTCCCAGCTAAGAATAAGCACCAAACCATGAGGGTGTATTCAGAAGCATCTCCTGTGATGTCTTAGACCTGCAGAGACAGTGTGTGCTGTTGATTTGGGGTTTTTTCACTGAAGAATCACTGAAGTGAAGAGTATGTAATAATGCACACATCATTTTATTGCATTTTCTCTGAGCAATATTTTTTTGGTTTTAAAATGTACTGGTACTGGCAACCACTTTTTAAAGGATTATCTTACAAACTGTCAGCATTTCAGCGTTTTCCAGCTTTATCAAAGCACTATTGACTGTAGTAGAAACTGAATAGAGTTCAGTTACTGATACAGCTTGGCATTTACCACACTTTCAGAGGACATTATGGAGTGCCAAGAAACTTCAGAAATTAGCAAATTCTGTAGATAGTGTTTAATCTTGAAAACATGGACATTTATGATCGAGGGCATTTGTTCCTTTAGTTGCTACCATTTTTGTTGGACAATAAGAAACAGGACATTTAAACACCACTCCTCAGCTGGATTGATCTCAAAATGTTTTACAAACCACATGCACAATAAGATGAGAATAATAAATAGAAGATATTAAAAATACAAAACCACAGCTACCTAGGAGTTTGGACTGGCCAACCTGTTTATTTAAAGACTGAACTACTGTTCTGGAACTGAAAGGGAAGAATTAGTTGTAACTAAACAGCATGTTACTGTGAATTAAGTGGTACTACTCTAGCCATGTGTTCCAACAGTATAAATATGTACTATTTATAAGAAATGTTACTATCTTCTATTAGACTAAATGAAATATTTGAGGCGAAAATGATGAGCTTTCAGGAATGCAAGACTTTCCTCCAGTCTGAAGTAGAATTAGCAATCTTCAAAAATAAATAAAAGTTGAGAACAATTGCTCTGATTTTAATTTAATCAAACTTGCCAATTCAATTAACTAAAAGATAAGATAGTTCATAAATATGGGGCAGAGAAATGTTAGAAAGGGACAGACAATACATTTGTTTGCTCCTATGGGACAGAGAGAGAGAGAGACACAGACAAATAATTTATTGTCTGTGCAGCAGGGAAAGGTTATCCTGGGGTGGCAAAAAATACAATGTGCCATAAAACCAATGTCTCTGTTGAGTCCATGGTTTTCAGTGCCCAGTGGAGTTATGAATTTTAGTTCTAGAATTATCTTTTGAAGGTATTTTGTATGTTTCCCTTGAGAAGCAGGGCTGAGAGGTCAGAGATGAAGTGGCTGTTCTGGATTAAAGCAAATGTGACATAGCTATGCAAGCTGGAATTCAAAATTCAGTAAGGCTCGTATAGCTATCCTACTTCAAGGTTCTCTTTAATTGCCAAGAATGTTCACTCCCAGAAACAAAACTAATGCAAAGCCCCTGCTTAAGCTGTTTTCAACTGTTAGAATACTGTGAAATAACCTTAAACCAGTCTTAAATGATAGCTAAAAATTATTTAACTATGATGGTGATAGGACCATTATAGAAGATGGAAAACTTATACCTGGTATAAAGCACTTGCTTCTCTCTGCTCTGACAAAATTGAGACAAAACCCAGAAAAAGTCTTGAGACAATCTTTTACCCAGCATAACTTCAATGAACTCCTGAGCTTGTTCTAAAGGACTTCCAGAATCCATATTAACCTCAGAGTCAGGAAAGATGAAGAATGGCTCAAAACTCTTGGTTTAGGAGAACATTTTCCCAGTGTATGCAGAGGCATAACCACTTCAAGCATGTTGAAACAATAGTTTGAAGGCTCCAAGATTTCTTTACTGAAGTACCACAAACACTGGTTGTGCTCAGGAAGCATTCCAATCTGAAGACCTCCAAGAGAACTTCTGGGTTTTTTTAGAGAACTTTGGGGTTTTTTTAGAGAGTAAACTCCAGCTGCCAAACTATATCTCAGACATGCTATACTGTAGAGGTTTAACCACTCACTGGGTGGTTATCCCACACTTAAAATTGCCCAAATTATGCTATCACTCAATGGATGATATAATAGATAAATTAAGTGTTCTAAATTACACAGGCTGTCACGCTCACTTCTGTGTGCTTCACAGCTAGTCAGTAATAAGGCTGCAAAAAATCTTATGTAAAGGATACAGATATCTGAGTGTACCAAAAGGGAAAAAGAACAGCTTCTCCCCTGACTATGCTCCTTCAAGAAATGAGAACAAGAAACAAAATTGAAAAAGAGAGGTCCAGACAAATTAATGTTACACATTTAATATAGATTAAATATATATGAAACTTTATAAATGTACGAAAAAAGAAATAGAATAAACAGGAGACATAGTGGAACTGTACAAAGGAGGATTACATTAACAATGAGAAAACACTTAAATGACTGAGTCATGCTTTAAGTGTTTTTAAGGGGCTAGAATGAAACTTCATGAGAGACTTAACCACCATATCCAAAAAGTATATTTTCATGAAGCCCAGCAGTCTTAATACCCAGTCTAAGATGAACAACTTAAGCACTTAGAACAAAATCCTTTTGCTATTAGACCAACAAATTCCTACCCAGCCCTCCAAACAGTGTAAGCTAATCCAAGCCTCTTTAAAGGTTTTGGCTTAAATGTCAACCATGTATTTCTAGAATATCTTTCCCTTACCTTAGAGTCAACAGGTTTTTGTTCTTCTCTATAGTAAGACTTAATCAACTCAGAGCCAGCTTAACTAGTTAGAATGGCAAATGACTACTTTTTTTTTTTTTTTTAAAGTAACTCAGAAATGCCTCTTTCATGTTAATGCTTATGGTAGTATGACACATAAGAGCGACAAACAATTTCTACATTTGGGTTTTGGGCATTCATTGTCACTGCCAAGCCACTTGTTGGCATTAAGTTTTATTAAAAGATAGTCCATCTACAAATTTTTTTCCCTTCTGTGAAAAACAACAGATACTTCAATTAACACCAAAATAGAACTTCAAGAAGACTAACACAACAGTGCGTTCCCCCACAGTTACCACACAAAAAATCTGGAGCAGCTCTTAAAACATTTACTTCTCTTATTTTATTCCACCACCAAGGTGACAGGAATGAATCATTCCCCACAGTTCTGTGTATATGCCCCATCCCTGGAAACATTCAAGGTCAGGTTGGATGGGGCTCTGTGCAACCCAATCTAGTTGAAGATGTCCCTGCTTATTGCAGGGATGGTTGGATGAGATGACCTTTAAAGGTCCCTTCCAACCCAAACAATTCTATGATTCTATGACTCTATAGCTTCCAGAAAACAGAGGCTGTATGATATTGTAAAAACCGTGTTAAAGCTTCTTAATCTATTGAGAAGCCTCTGCAGCATGCAAAAAGAATCAGTTGTCATTTTGAGAACGTTTCAACTTATGTAAACCAGAAAGCATTAATTGTTACTTTAAAAAAGGAAAGAAAAAAGAGCAAATTTATGTTAGCATCACCACTAGTATGAGGAATGTCATCTCATTGGACATTCTGTGGAAGACCCTTTTTTACACCTAATGAACAAGGCAATAAAGTCATATCCTAAGGCAAATAAAGAACCTGTTCTAACTAGTTGCTCAAAACCAAAGATATTTAAACATATTGCACTAGAAGCATAACTTGCATCTGGTCTGATCAATAAACAAGGATGCCATATACAGAATACTTGAAAATGTGATTGTGAAAAATCGGAAAGGTAAGGATCATCCTGAAGCTTCTGCAGGATATTAGGTGATTTCTTAGTGCATGAACTGTATCATATGTCTATAATTTAGAAAATGAAGTACATGATATAATAAAAAAACCAGAACGTGAGTAATAAAACATGGATGTAAATGCATTCTTCTTTCTATAGAAAATGCAAGGGGAAAAAGTGTGTTAAAAAATAAACTGCTGCTTTTTTGGAGGTGACTGTAAAACAGAATTAGTAGCTCAGCGTGTTAGGCTATCTGATACCCAATAACAAATGGTTTGCCAAACCCTTCTTCTGCTAATGTGTTTACCGTTATTATGAAGACAAGGGCCTAAGATTACCAAAACTGAAAACTATCTGATACGCAACTTTTTAGCATCTATTCAATTTATTGAAGTAATCTTCTCTACAAATTTTACTAGCATTAGGAAGAAACTTTCAACCTGAGAAGTATTGCTTTCTTGTAACAATAAAAAAAGGAAAAACAACCTGCATTTTATTTAATAGGTTCATCACTACAGATCATTCCCCTGAGAAATATTCTATACAATCACAAAGGATACCAAAATCTGAATCTTGCCTAAGAGTCAAGAAGAATTGGAAATGCTTCAGAACCACCTTTCAACAGTGATTTCTACAGCCAATTAAACAGTGGAATTGATGAACTCTGAGAATGCCATATGCTGCCCTCTGCTGAAAAGATGATCATTATGACTTGAGGTCTTAAGGCTGGAAGGTCTGACAGAAGGGAAAAATAAGTGGAGGATCCTCTGATTTCAGGGATGTGGATAATTCCTTTAGGGAGAAAGGAAGATTGCTCACTTGGGCAAAGAAAGATTTCACAGAACATATGGTGTATATGTATAAATTGTCTTGACAAGAACATGAAGTCAGCAAATTGGTTATTAGAAATATAACTATTGAGAGTTACATTGATTATATTCATAAATGTCTTTAAAGTGGCTACCTGTCAAGTAGTTTAGATCTAACATGTGACTTACTTTAAAGACATTATAATATAATGAGGAGAGTCTTTCAGAGTGAAAATGTGGGTTTTTTACCCAGTCCATACTGTGTTTATTGATTTGTGCATATAAACGTAGATGTATATATTTCAAAGTCACTGTGAGAAAGTTAGCAATAATGCTGCTGTTAAATAAATAATAAAATGTTTACACTCACTTTGGAATACTTTTCACTTTCACAGACACATATCTTAAAAAAGAAAAAAAAAAGGAACAACAAAAAAGAGGACATATACTGGGCATTTTTCTAATGCTTACTGTATCATAGCACAAACAACAGATGCACAAAAAGGGAACAAGCATTAAAGAAACAAGCAGACTGTACGTTATGTCAAATAAAACTATATTTATGTTTCACGGACCAACAGTCTGAGGATGGTATAACTGAACTAGTCTAAGTCTATGGTTTTAACTGAAAGAAAAGATAGAGAAATATATTAAATATAATTACTTTACTAATATTTTCTTCTAAGTAACACAGTCACCATTCCTTCTAAGGTAACACAGTATTCTGGCACTACAGTATCTTATAGCAAGAACAACAAAATTAAATGGTATCTCAGTGACAGTACAGTCACATTTCTACTTTTATGTACAAAAAAAATATGTACCACCTAGAATAATGTATAAAATGAAGACTGAAGTACTGCCATAAACCGCATTTCACAGGATTTTATAAAAACAGTTGTCCATTTAGCCTAGATTTCCCCTGCTAGACCACTTTATCATGACTGTATACATGAACCTGCCTTCTGAATATTGTCATCTTACTGGCACCATACATACTCCATTATACGGCGCTGGAGGTATAATATACACCAGAAATGCACATGCATGTTGTTCTTCCCTGGGATGATTGCCATAGAAGAAGCAGCACAGTGCATTTTGAAGTAAAGTAATAGAGTGTACAATAGCAAAATTTATGTTTAAATGATACACTTGATGCTTATTTCCCAAAGATGACAGGTATTAACTGGTGCTCACAATCAGCATCATAGTATGTGATTTACTTTCACCCTATCCTTACCTTCATATATCTTACAATATAGAAAGTGTTAGATTTTTATTACTGCTTTTTGTTAAAATGTTGTAATTTTCTGTAATGTTTTGATAATCAGGAATATTGTTTAATTTTCATGCATAATATTTTAATTAAAGAGGATTCTACTACATGACAATCAAGGGAAAAAAATGTTGATGGATTATCAGCAGCCATGTTTGGAATACTGTCATGTTTGATCATCCTTAGTGACACAGATGTGGTCAAACAAAATGTTAATATATATAATTACGAGCTTTTATTCACATTATCAAGGGATGATACTTCTATATTAACCCAGAAACCAAGCTACTGTTGTTATACAAGTTAATTGTAAAGAACAGTGCATACAAATGTGAACTTGATGGGGATGAATGTCATCATAAATCATGCAACACCAGGAACTACATAAAATATTCTGGATATTGCAGTGTTACCTATAACTATAAATATCTCAGTAGAGGAATGGAAATGAAAATAGGGTAAAGAAGATGGTTTAAGCCATTTTTGTGCCCTACATCTGATGGCTCCTACAAAATCTCCAGTATTCATTAGAATAGCTGCATGACTGCCTTCATTTATATACTGCTTCTCAGAAGCTAGGTGAAGCAGAGAATAACTAGGGAGTCCCGATCTGTTTCAGCTTTGCAGAGGTATAGGAAACCAAGGGATGGGCACTCTTTCATTCCAGAAAACTGCATACTGGGTGAGCTTTTTTTAATCAAAGAACCATAACGGGATTATCTATCCAAGATTTTATATAGTTAAAATTATCACAGTTTGGGCACTTATTTGGAACAGCATTTTCTCAAAATATAAATTTTACCATAGTTCAAATAACAGCACCTATTGACAATCATCTACATTTTTGTATACATACATTTTATATAGATAACTTACCGCCCCACCTTGAAAATATGCTATCATGTAACTAGTGAGCTGTATAAATAAAGGTTGTAAGATAAAAAGCAGGCTTCCCAAACTGAAATCTGAAGGCAGATTATTGGAGTTTTTTTAGTGGAAAGAATGGCATACTACAGCCGGGTTAAAACCAACTTGCAGTTTGATAACAAGTCTGTGACATGCAGAGGTGCCACTTAATGGCCTGGCTCTCGGGTGCAGGAGGGCAGTGACTGGTCAGGTCCAACGCTAGGAAGGAGCCCGTGCTGGCAGGCTAAGAGACCCTCAGTGACTCAAAGAAGAGCAGGATAACAGCCCAAAGGGAAAATGCCTGCAGTTCTGCAGGAAACTAAATACCAGAAGCTCCACAGCAGCATTCTCTGAGATGTTCTCAGTACCAGCTATTGGCTCAGACAGAGTGGAAGTCTGAATAAATTACTTCAGGAAGAAGGATATATTAAGAACTGGTGGCAGACAGAACCTGTACAAGAGAACTTTTGCTAAAGTCAAAACAGAATGAGACTGCTTGTACTTTAAAAACACACTAGCTCCAGGAAAGTCAACAAGGGTTGCATCCATTGCAAGGGAAGCATCTAGGATAATAGATCTTTTAAGAGTTGTTTCATAAAAAGCTCTGCATAAATGCCTACTTGTTCACAAACCCTCAAAATCTGAGATAGAAGAATAAAATTCAAATTAAAAAGTGAAGAACAATCTCAATGGACTACAGAAGAACATAAAAATGAAATAATATCTATGTTTCTATACAAATGCTAGAAGAGTAAAAATAAAGTATTTAAAAGATTAAGATTCAAATAAGAAATTGACTTTATAGCTATATTAGAAACTTGATGGAAGAAGATAAATCAGTGAACACTACCACCAAAGTACACAGGAAAGACTGGTTGTGTTGGTGGAGTTTTACTGTTAAAAGTTACGGAAGTTTTAGAGTTAAATCAGATAAACAAGTTACGTGAATCAGGAATCTATCCATGAACTGAGAATGCAAAGGCAGAAAATAATAATGGGAACACTTCATCTAATCTCCAGTAGATAACTGGCTGTCACATTAGTGCATGATTATAACACTTAATTTTTAGTTCCTGTAAATGATTAGAGCATCTAGTGGCAAAACATCCAAAAGGAGAAGTAATTCTTGTCCTGCCCATGACAGCAAGAAGGATGTAGTTCACCACATTATTTTCCAGGAGCTGTGCTATGACAGCAACCATCATATATTTAGTTTCAACAGCTTTGCAGAAACAAAGTTACTAATTTCACATCAGGAAACTATATAAAAATTAGGTTTATGGAAAAGAAATGAAAGGAGACATCAGAAAGGGTAGAACGGTCATTAAGGAAACTAAAGGCCTTGTATTTAAGGGTGAGAGCAAATGAATACCACTATCAAAAGGACCAAGTTATGACTACTACAGCATAGTCAGGGAGACCAGCTGAATAATATAGGAAGTTATCTTTCAGAAAAAGAAGTTGTATTCAAATGAGTAAAATAGAAAAAATCATAAACTCTGATTGTTTGTGCAAAAATACAGTGAGGAAGACCAAAAGTTTGAAGAATAACTTGCAAAAGGCAGAAAATCTAATAACAAATGCCTTTTCAACTAGATGAGGAACAGGGAGCATGACATGGAGCTTGTAGGAACCAAGGAACACTCAAAGAAGACATAAAAAAGCCCTAAATTAATTTTTAGATCCATAATCACTGTTGAAGAGCTTGAAGAGTCTTGCTTACCAGAATTTTTCCTTACATTCAACATTTTAAAGGGTCTATCTTAAACCAAAAATTTCTGAAACTTTTCAAAGTTCTGGAAGAAGTTCTAGAACAAAACCCCCCAAACAATCAAGACAGAAGGTGACAAACTTCCTATCTACTGACTGATATTTGCCAAAAGTTTCTAAATGATTCAGGAATAACACAACTAAGCACATTATGAAATCTTACTCAGAATTGCTTTGGAGCTTGAGGACTGAAAAATAGCTAACACAACATGGATTCTTAAAAGTAGATTCCATAGGAGCCCAGCAGAGAAGCAGACAAGAATGTCCAAAGTAAATAAAGTGCTAGTATTCTAAAAAATAGAACCAGTGGACAAATTAATAACTATGACATAACAGAGAAGAACTTTTTTGATGGAAACTTGTGCCTCACAACTCTATTAACTTTTTCTAAAGGAGTAAATGTATATATAGACCAGAGAAGTTTTTTTTAAAATTTCCAGTCTGCATTCAACAAGGTTGTTTATCAGAACTGCTTTAAAAATAAATAAATAAATAAATAAATTAAATTGCCAGGCAATTCCATTCAGAAAAATACCTGTATGTATTAATAATGAGTAATAAGGAGAAAGCAAAGGTAGTGAGGTAGGTTAACCTTGGCTAACAGCCAAAATCCCACCCAGTCTCTCACTCTCCCTCCTCAGCAGAACTGGGGTGAAAACAGGAAGATAACCCAGGAATGAGAAAGCATATTTATCTTGTGATAAAGACAGAGAGACTGCTTACTAATGACTGTTGCAGGTAAAACAGACTCAACTTGGGGGGAATTTAACTTAATTCATTGTCCATTGAAATAAAAAATGTAATTACTAATTCAGGTAGTGAGAAACAAAAAGACAAACATTAAAAAAACACCTTTTCTCCACACATTCTCAGGCTCAGCTTCACTCCTGCCCTCCAGACTTCTCTGTGCCCTGAGCAGCACAGAGGAGGATGGGAAGTTACAGTCAGTACACAGCAGTTCCTCTCTACCTAGGAACTACTTCTTTCTCACACTTTTTCTTCGCTCTAGTGTGGGCTCTCCACAAGCTGCAGTTCCTGTCAGGAAAATCATCTCTGGTGTGGGTCCATCATGGGCTGCAGGGAATATCTGCTCCAGCACCTGGAACATCTTCTCCTCCTTCTCCTCTGACCTTGATGTTGCCTCTGCTTTTTCTCTCACTCTTTTTGCTCCCTCTTCCTCTCTCCATCTGGTATTTTCTGCCCTTTCTTAAATATGTTATCACAGAGGTGCAAACAGCTTGTCTGAGGGGCTCAGCTTTGGCCAGCTGTGGGTCCATTGCAGAGCCCACTGGAACCAGCTGCGTAGGAATATGTTGTCAGTTTTCACTGTGAAAACTGCAGAGTCTCACTGGGATCTGTACTGCAACCTGTGATGTTCAACAGATTCATAAATGATCTGAAAGAATGCTGAAAGATTACAGAGTTTGCTCACTTTGACAGTAAAGGTAATGGTTGTTTCAAGTATCATGATACTGTGTGACTAAGCAATTAGGATACAGACAAAAATTCAGCATAGACAGATATAAATTAATAGACCAAAAGAAGGGTAATTCTGGCTTTATATACACAGTGATAGACTCTGAAGTATTATAAATCAATAGTAAGACCTTGGTGTTATAACAGATCACTCCCTGGAAATATCAGGAATATGCTTAGTAATAGTCAAAAGAAGCAAAGAGAAAAATGCAAATTACTATGAAAGGAATACAAAAACCATAATGCCACAGAATAGATTAATAGCACAGCTCCAGTCTGAATACTCTCTATAATTCTGGTGGTCCTTCTTACCTCAAAAAGAATACAATACAATTGGAAAAGGTACAGGAAAGGACAAAGAATGGATCAAAGTTGACACAATTTCTGTACAAAGAATGACCAGGATTCTTTAGCCTAGAAAAGAGATGGGGACATACCAAAGTCCATATATTAGAGGTGGCATTAAGAAGGTGAACAGGAAAGTATTTTTTACTGTCTCTTCCAATAGAAGCAGTAGGAAGCAATAAAGGAAACTAGCTAACAGAAGATTCAAAATAAACAAAAAGAAGATAATCCTTCAAACATGCCATTAAATTATACCTCTGGCCACAGAATCATGGATGCTAAATTTCACTCAAAATGATCAAAATATTCATGGGGAAACAAAAATCCACCAAGGGCTACTAAAAATAAAACTCCCTAATAAAAAATATCCCTAATTCAGGAGATTTCTGAGTTCCAAATTATTTAAGCCTTGAAGGGTCTTCTGGGAAAGGATCACTCACAGATCAAAATCTGTACAAATTAGATCAAAAATTTACTTCTTGAATACAGAACTGTGACTCAATGGCTCAAACATAGCCAGTGACATTTCAGACACCTAGGGTATCTGAGACCTGGGGCTGACAGACATGAGACTAGAGGAAATCTGAATTCTTCTGGAGTAACAGCTGGAGGCTAGGTTAAATGTGGTAGGGCATTTCAAATAGCACTAGACACCCACATTTGGGTTATTAAATCCTACCTTTTATGTTGAAAGAGGTGGCTCAGGTCTATAGAGACCCAAATGTCAGTTATACTCATTTCCATTTATAAAAGTTTGGTAGTCAGTATGGTATGTCAAAGCATGCTAGTTGGTGCCATAGTCAGGCAAAGAACCTGAGATAACTAATGTTTATTGTCAAAGCCCTGCCTATCAGCAAACTATAGCAGCTGATTTTTTTATAATTATTACATCCAAATTACATCCATAGTGAACCATCCATCTCCGCTGTGTACCACTTACTAAATTTATTTTTTTTTTAAATCCTCTTAGCATTTAATACTTTTCCAAAGTTTGTTTAGAACAGAGAACTAGTTATTTGCCACAGAGGAACATTTCAACTTCAGATATCACAGTTACCTTGATAAATTAATAGAATGCTAGTGGGACTGCATATCAAACATTCAAAATAGATTTATATCCAGAAGTAATTCTGTCTCCCTGTACCTTTGAATAACAACACTGTGGTACTTCATGAACATCCACTATTCTTTCCCAGGAAACTCCAGATTCATTTAATGCTCAGGATTAATCTGCTCTGATAGGAAACCATGATTGTAAGTAGAATTTTTATTTCATTTGCTGCAGCACCTGGAAATCATGTAATAAACAACTGCACAATTGAAAAGAAGGTATCATGATCAAAACAAATGATAGCTTCCCTGGAAAACTTGGATTGTGTTCTCCTGCTGCAGGCCTTAACAACATTGATAAGGCATTTCAACCAAGCTTTTCTGAGGCATCATTAATTGTGCCCCCACATATCCTGTCCAACTTATTTCCTAAATATCTTTTGCAGAAATGCTGATAACATAGCTGCACATGTAATCCATAGGAGTCCTGCTTTCAACATACAGCATATAGTGTTAAGTACTCTAAAAAACTAGGTTCTAAGTTTTTTCAATTTGCATATCCTGAATTATTTTATATGGATAACACCACTCTCTTTCCACCCTCAATTCTCTAGAAGATTGTAAAAATAAAATAATTAAGATTATGAAGACTCAGATAGTGAGTGGCATGAAAATGCAGTAATTCAGCCCTCAGAGCAAAAACTAGCAACACAGAAAGCAGAAGGTTACATCTCAAACAGGAGGCCAACAAAGTTGAAATACAGTTGTAACTGAGACCTGTATTTAATATGCATGTATTTAATCTAAATTGCACAGATTGTGGTCTGGGAATAAGCACTGGAATTCACTTAACTGTCAGGGATTGAAAAGTTCAAGACAGTCTGGTCAAGGAAAAATGTAGTGGATGGACAAGAAAAGGATTTTGGAAAGAGCATTCTCACAAAGAGGCAAAGGGTGTGGAGAAACCTAAGACTAGCTGGGCAAACACTGGAAAAAAGAAACAAGAGGACTGAGATAAACACTCATCCTATTTTAGTACCCATACTACATCAGAAAGCCTCTGCCACATGGAGGGTAGGGACGCAAATTTGCTAAGAGGTCAGAAAAAAGTGAGACTGGACATTATGAATGAGACTGGGAACTGGGAGAGGTCTTTGGAGTTAGAACTGGAGTGGCTACACAGGAAATCTGGAACTGTGTATGCAAAGCAGAAAGGAGATTTGACTAAGACAGGAAGCTTGCATGCATGAAGAAATCAGGTCCATGGGTTATGATGAAAAATACGCCATAATGGGAAGCCACAGGAGTGAGTGAGGGATATAAAAAGTTTGGATGACACTGGGACGAGGAACCATGGCCAAGGTGACATGGGTGGAAAAGGAGATGCCAGGAAAACTGAGATGGACTGGGCAGAAAAGTCCATGCCACACTGATACACTTTCATCCAAAGCCTGAAATCAGCCCCAAGGTTCTGGATGTTTTGTCCTCTGCTCTTGTGGTTTAACCCCAGCTGGCAACTAAGCACCATGCAGCCACTCGCTTACTCCCCCACAGTGGGATGGGGAGAGAATCATAAGAGTAGAAGTGAGAAAACTTGTGGGTTGAGATAAAGATAGTTTAATAGGGAAAGCAAAAGCCATGCACGCAAGCAAAGCAAAATAGGGAATTCATTCCCCACTTCCCATGGGCAGGCAGGTGTTCAGCCATCTCCAGGAAAGCAGGGCTCCATCATGCCTAACGGTGACTTGGGAAGACAAACACCATCACTCCAAACGTTCCCCCTTCCTTCTTCTTCCCCAGCTGTATATTCTGAGCATGATGTCCTATGGTCTGGAATACCCCTTTGGTCAGTTTGGGTCAGCTGTCCTGGCTGTGTCCCCTCCCAACTCCTTGTGCCCCCCCAGCCTGCTTGCTGGTGGGGTGGGGTGAGGAGCAGAACAGCCCTTGGCTCTGTGCAAGCACTGCTCAGCAGCAACGAAAACAGCCCTGAATTATCAACACTGTTTCCAGCACAAATCCAAAATGTAGCCTCATACCAGCTACTATGAAGAAAATTAACTCTATCCCAGCTAAAACCAGCATAGCTGTCCATAAGTATCTGTGAAACCCTGCTGGAAAGCATGTTCTTCTCTCACATTAATCTGTGCAATGGATGGATAGCCAAATGAAACTTTTACCACTCTCATTTCTCAGCTTCAACTTCTCAGCCTAAAACCAACTTCCAAAAAGAGTCTTTTTCTCATTTACTTTCAGTTTCATCCAATTTCCAGTCAGTTTCTCTCTCTAAGTCTCAGTCTCAGCAGACGCTTTGTTTTCAACCTCAGGCCTACCCATGCACCAGCAGCCAGGCTAGGGCTAGCAACGGCCTGACTGAAAGGAATTGCACTGCAACTCATAATTCCGATGCTCCATTGCTATTCTGGCTCAGAACTGCACTAAGGAGGAAATTTATTCTGAGTCTGGAGCATGTTCAGTAGCTCGGTAGGAATGGCACAGGTGTTAGCAGTGATGAGACAACTGAATGTCTGGGGTTGATGCACAAGCTCTTGTTAGATGTAGGAGATGCAAAGGGAGGAAGTCTATTCAGTTGCCATCTGTTACAATTACAAACTATGAGGGGATCAAGCATGCTTAGTGATGACATAGTATTAGCAATTAAGTTCCAGGAAGTCACTGCTGACTACAGATACACTGAGCACACAAACCACAGTTTTTCAAAGGATAATAAGTGTTGAAGGAGGGGAATGGGGAAGAAAGTACCAAGTGTGGAAGCTTTGGGTAGAGATTTATTCACCTGGGCAACCAAGTCACATTTCTGATGTAGAAGCTAGTCCCATGTCAAAGCACAAGGGCAATGAAGTATTTAAATGGAATAGCATCAAATTTTTTTGGTCTTCTTTTTAAATTTCTTTTTCTCCATTCTCTGAAGTGACTAGGCCTTTTTAGCTGTAATGACCATAACAAGCTAGCTGATGCAGACACCAGCATGTAAAATTTTGCTTAAAATTCTCAAACTTAGGCAAGTTGTAAACAACTGAAAATAGGCCTGTAATACTACTGGTTCTATATCCATACCTGTTACATTCTTCCCTGGGAAATATTGGTTTTTTGCAAAGACTGAACTATTTGTAATTGCCATATGATTCTGCCTTTTAGAAAGGTAACATTTTGCCATAGCATACATAATAACTTTATCTTAAACACCATCCATTTTCTAACTTCACTTCAATGCCTCTATGTACTACTGGCATAAGCTACAAGGAAAGTTCTCAGAGATGGCATATTTGTACTTCAAAATAAGTTTAAAAGTCATTAAATCATATTCTAAGAATTATTTAAGGTCTACTTCTTAAAAAATGCTTAAATATTCCCTGTTCACTAGGAGAAAGAACACAAATGTGAGAATATTTTTTCAAGAAATAGGAAATTCTGATTTTTTTAATAGTAATCAGGAAAACTGAAAAAAACGTGCATCGTAATTGTCTCAGTGGCCAAGATACTCCAAAGAGAGGTGAGACCTCCTAGGTCAAAGTGATTCTTTGCCCTAGTTAAGATAAGCAATAAAAGGAGATATTCTGGAGTACCTTGCTGAACTTATGCATCTATTCAGCTTTACATGAAACACTTAAATATTCATGCTGGCAGGCAGTGAAATCACTTTCTGTCCATGTGGTAAAACTATTCTCATGGAGAGTAGGAAATGTAAGTTTGTCTTTCCTGAGACAAAGGAAGAAAGTGAGCTAAGATCTCCCACATCTGGGCTGAACGCTCTAACCACTGAACTCACACAAAATGGATATGGCAACACAATTATCATTTACATCATCAGACTAGTCCTTCCGCTTCCTCATTTTTTCTATTTTTCCTGAAGGTTGCTGTTTGGATAAGCCAATCCCCAACTGTGATTTGCTTTAAGTAAACCAAAAGCAGAGACCAAGACTGCATTTATGTAAACCAAAAATGCAGTCTTAGCTCTCTGCTTTTTAAGAAAGAAACTTCTCCCAGAATTAGAGGCCTAAAAAGGACTTAGCATCAAGGAAGAATAGAACAATGTTTGATTTAACATCACCAGAGGTGACTATAGAGCTGTAAACTACAAACACCTAAAAGCTTACAATACAAGCTGTCAGGCAAAGAACTCCCTGCAGTTTCAGGCCATCTGGATAGCTCCAAACTTTTCTTAATCTCAGTCAAAAAAGCATGTGAACATGGATCTATGAACAGTGGAATCTCAAGCAGGAACAGAGACATTACTTAGCATCAGATACTTCAGTGTTCAAATAACGCATCCGATTTCTGCATCCACAAGTCAAAAATAACATTGGTAAGTAGCGAAGCATTCACAATATAACCGTTGAAGTACTCAAAAATATGACCTAAACTGAGAGAATCAAGAAATTTCACCTCCTTAGTATGATGAATAACTAGATTACAATCCATAAATATATACATAAGAAGATAAATTTCATTTCAGTCTCACAGACAGAGGTCATAACAAGACCCACGGACTAGAAACTGGAGACAGACAAACTTAGAATTAACAGCATAATTAACAATGAGGAGTACCTCATTGAAAATTGTGGTAGATACTCCCATCCTTGAAGTATGCTCTTTAAAAAGCAAGGTAGAGGAGTTTTTTATCTTTAGAAAGACATGACCTAGTTCAAATGGGAAGAAACTAAGACAGCTGTGAGGTCTCTGTTGTACAGTATGCCAGGCTAGATGATCACAGTACTCCCTTCTGGCTTTTTAATCCATGAAACTGTGTACATTTCCATTTCAATGAAACTGCATCTTTCAATGAGCATTTTTTAAAGCAACAGATTTCCAGTGAGCTCTAGTTATGCCTTGAAGGCATAGCACTGCTTTTGGGGGAGGCTTGTGAAAAACTTCTGGATAGCACAATATGGTGTTACTCTGAATGGGGAAAGCATTCAGTCCTTTCTGAGCTGAAGCTGGGACCACGTACAGTATACAGTAGAATCTGCTTTGTTTAACATATTAATTTGAAAATTAACCCTTTGCAGCATCACCCTCAGTCAGTTTATGCACTCAGTTCCACCATCATTTCACAAATCTGATGCAGGCTTGGCATAGCCTAATTTTAACTTGGTTTTGTTTACCAGATACCTTCTCTTAAATCACTGCAGAAAAGGGAGTCTAATGTAAAAGTGTTAGCACTGGAACACATTTGATTTAGTTTCCTCAAAAAGGAATTTTATTTTTGTGCATCAAACTACTTGGAGACCTGAACCGGCATAAGACAAATGGATACCATTGGGCAATTCACATAAAATATTGCACCAAGACAAATCACTAGGGCAGACACAGCCTTCAGAGACCCTCTGGCTATGGCAATCTAACCAGTCCACTATTTTCCATCTGTGTTCAACCATCGCTCCATAGTATTAGAGATATAATAAAATATTTTTTAAAAATCCACCTCACTATAGGATTTTGAAGTTTTGAAGTCACTGATTTTGACAACTAGCAATAAATTCAAACTAACGTGGTTTCAGTATGGAGCACAGAATGTTACTTATTCATATCTATTTCATTTTCTTACAGTAGTTTCCATTTCATTAATATCTTCCTGTGATTTTTATTATCTCATTTCAGATGCATAAGGAGTCGGTCAAAAAAAACCTCCAAAAAACAACTGAAGATAATTCTGACTGCTGACACACAGAAGTAAAACTGTAGATCCTTTACACAAAATTAATTTTTCTGCAGGTAATACAATAAAATGGACAGACCTTCAAGTTCAATGACATAATATCACCTTAAATGCAGTTTCCCATTAAACATAGTGTATAAAGACTTAAAACACAAGCATATCTTAAAGGTAGAGAGGATAATCAGAGTAGTATACTACCTTTTGAAAAGACCTCATTATTTTGTGATTTAATCTCTGTCTGCAATTTGTATGTGTGTGCGCGCTATAATTACATTTAACCTTGAGAAAATCCTGCATCTGGTACATGCTTTCAGCAGGGAGTCCTTATACCAGTAAATTTGAAAACCAGATCTGACTTTATATTTGCTGTGATGCCAACAATGGCTTATGCAATTATTTGTCTGCTTTTAGCTTAGTGTTTTGAATAACTTCTTATACCAGCTATCAGTTGTTATCTTTTTGTTAATATTTTTCATCATCCTGTCTGTAGAGGTCACTGTGATAGAAAGGGCAAATCACATAGAAAATATCTGTAGTCATGAATAAAGAGTTTGAAAATAATGCTATTTCTTTTTCATTGTTTCATCCACAATGTTACCTTTCATGGTCTGACCTCAAATGTGTAACAATACCTGATGAGAACATAAGAATAGCAACAACCACATGTTACTCCATAATTGCTGTTTGTCAGTCATTTCTTCAGCATTAACAACATTCCAGGCAACTCAAGGTCAACTATATCTTATGCTAAGGGACAAAGCCCCTCTTATCAAAAGAAATGGGCAAGCCAACAAGATCCATTGCCAACTTCCAGATGAGTGCTTGATTCTGGCTCAGTTTTGTGCCCATGACTAAGGAAAGCAAAGCCACTGAGAATATTCTGGCCGTATAAACTGGCAACCAAAGCAACTGAAAATATCACTAGTAGTATTTTCCCCTTTTATACATGCACAATCAAATCTGTGTGTTTGCACAGTATTTTAAT
Source organism: Haliaeetus albicilla (assembly GCF_947461875.1). Lineage (NCBI taxonomy): Eukaryota > Metazoa > Chordata > Aves > Accipitriformes > Accipitridae > Haliaeetus > Haliaeetus albicilla. The sequence goes on along the minus strand of NC_091499.1, from coordinate 15,908,127 downwards.
ACAGAGTTAAACAAATGCCCTGAGATGACCCTCCCTATAAACCTGACCTTAATAGTGTTCTAGAGGATGTTTATATGAAGACAATTCTCTATCAATTTCTAAAGTGTATTAAAATGTATGAAATTACAGGAAGCATATCACCAGTTTTCCACCTTCAATCTTACTAAATTCACTATTGAAACTGATAAGAAATATTAAGCTAGAAAAAGATTAAATAAGGTAGTACAGATTTGGTTAAGACCCTTACTAGGCACACAAGGATTGAAGAATATAGGTAGGTATTTTCTTAGTAGAGGTGCATGAGAAAGAAACAGAATCAGGAGGAAACCAATTTAGAGAAAGTTTTGCAAAGAAAGTAGCCAGATATCAGCAACCACAAAGATAGCAATAATATATCTTAGGGATGTAAATAGGAATTATTGTTTGCCATTTTCACCAAGTGCTAGATAAAATTGTAGGGAAGAAAGTATTCCATAGTTTGATTTCTCTTATACTACAGGCAATGGGATTTTATTCATTCTTCATAATTAGGCATGTTTTAAAAGAAAGTAACTAATTCTCTTTATTTTATAGGGAAAATTAAACCCATGAAATAGCTACCAGCTCAGGTAGAAAGGCATAAAACTAAAACATAGCTTTGTTCAAAGACAAAAATGCCATTTTTAAAAATCTGTAGATTGTTTTTCTTGAGAAAAATAGTTTCAAATTTAATACTGAACTACTCATCATTTCTGTTGAGTAGTAAAGGGCAAGATTAATGTATTCCAATCTTTTGATGGAAGATTTTAAAAGAAAGATTCAGAAGGGTCTAATGCCATGAAGCAATTGGCAAGAACATCAATTGACCTTATGCACCAATGGTTTCATCTCTTTTGGCACCAAAATTGTTTTTTCTTCAGATCGACAATATGACCCCTGTCTCTCTGCCAAAGCAGTCCTTGACATTAAGAAAAGAAATTCTGGTGGCAGCAGATTTTAGGGCATCAAAAATGGCAGATTCAACTTCATCAGTCTCATAAGAGCACCAGACTATGCTGATGGAATTTTCCCCAAAAAATTGTTCAACATCAACCTACTGTTACTCATAAAAATTGAGCAATGCTGCTTCTGTTACTAAATGCCATGAAGACTGATTAATTTCAAAACCTGTAAAAACATATCTGTTTTTTCCTAGCTAAAGAACTATTGGTAACAAAGATGCACTTCTCAACAGGAGGACATCAACTAATGAAACCTGACACCATGCTAAACACGCTGTTATAAATATCCAATGAAGTTTTACAGAGATTGTTTAAGGTATAAGTGCTACAAGCTCTGCTCACTCCAAGTTCCAGGTTTAGAATTATGATGTGCATTAACCAATATTTGGACCATTAACCAATGTTTGGACTCCATAAAACAGGTTTTCAGTCTTGTCATGATAATAATTCAGCCTATAATTAACACCCAGAGTAACTCTCAGCTCCCAGTCTTTTCCATGTATATTAAAAAAAGACATTGTGATGGGGGAACACCTAGGTGTCGAGGTATCATTAAAACTTAATAATGTAGCACAATAAATGTGTAACATACAGAATATGTTTGTTATACCTACATACTGTTTCATTTATTGTGAAGTGACGGTCTGCCTAACAGAATCCCATTGTCCAGAGGTATTTGACCACATAATCACTAAAGGTCTTAGTGTTATGTGTAAAGGAATACAGATAAACATAAAATAGGAAGGATCAAAAAGATGACAAGACAAACAGGAGAGAAAAAAGATTTAGAGAGAACAAAGACTGAAACAACGCTACCTCTAAAATTTCTTGCTTGTATTAAATTTAATGCTTTTAAGTTTTGTTTATCTACATAGTACTCAAGGAAATATATGCCTGTAACTCTACATACATTGACTGCATCTCATCTTTCTGTCACTTTTCTGCTTGGGTCCCCAGTTCACTACAAACACATGCTTAATTTTAATGCAGTTCCAATGAAGTCACAATGAGGTGTTTGTTATATAGGTGTTTGTTACATGTAGTCTTTCTGAAGAAATTATCCTTTCACATCTTTACACAAATATCTCCTACAGCAAAGTAGTGATTTAGTGTGAGACATTCAGGCACTTATATGCATATATTCAATAGTTTAATAAATTAAACAACGTAAGTAGTATGTTTACTTTGCACTGTTAATTAGGTATAAAAATAGAATAGCTTCTCTAAAGGACAGCTATGTTTTTAAACACTTTCTCTAGTGGAAAAAAAATTATCCAAGAGACTTGTTTGTTATATTTCTGTTGAAACTTCTATTAGAAAATTCCTTCAGAAACAGTTACTGTAATGCCGCTATCCTAGAGTAAGAGGAGATACTTGCTCAGCAGGGTGCCAATACTGCAAAGGGAATATAGATTTCTCTACATTGCCTTTTTCACCATTCTGTCTGTAGAAGTACATAATACAACTACCTGATGGCATACACAGTCCATTCAATATTTTGAATGGGAGGAATAGAAAAGCTATGTGGCCCCAAAAGTGTGATTGAATCATGTGATGCAGGGGGGTGCATTGCACTGGTAAGTGCTAATAATAAGGCTTAAAGTCCTTTCTAGTCTCCCCTGTAATTTGTTAAACACAGTAAAGATGTACCAGAATTCTTTCCTTGGCTGCTCATTCACAATTACAGCAATAACCACAGCACACCTAAAACTATAGGATTAGACCTTTCATCTCCAGATGTTTTGCATTTACAAGTTTATTCTACACCTAGGCTAAGAGGCCATACAAGAGATGCATAAATCACTAAAACCATCTTGGTGCTCTTATTGTATGTCAACTGGGCACCATCAAAGAAGCCAACAATGAATTAAGTACTCATGCTTTTATTCATGATAGAATATTTAATTATGGTGTGCATAAAATACATACAACTGTATACTTTCCATTATTTAAATAGATTGCTTTTTTCATAGGTGACAGTGTTTTTTTTGAGACACTGAATATAAAGAAAATAATGCAAAATTTGGAGTTCCCAAATATGTATTCTTTTTATCACGTTAAAATATCAGATAATTCTTAGTCTGTTTTTAAGATGTGGGAATGCTACAGAAGTAACAATGAATTTAATCCAATCGTGGTGACATCACAAGTAAAACTACACTGACTTACAGCTGTGATTATATATTCTTGCTTTTATGGAAAACATGCATTAGAACTAAACTGCACATTTAATTTTTTTTCTAAAATAAATCTGACCAGAAGTATGAAGCAGATTTACTGCTTCTACAAGAGCCTTTTCAAAGTGGATGTGAAGAACTCAGTTGTCCTCTCAGCAATGCTCAGGTAAGACGCTAAGTAGAGAATAAACATACCTTGGAATACATCGCATCAAACTTCTGGTATCCATGACACTTGAGCTAGTTTTCCTCTGCTTATTTACTCCAAAGGAAACCATTAAAAGATATTTCTTCTATAACCTAAACAACATTACTTCACCAGAAAAAACAAGGTACAATGTCCTTTATTGCCAGTGCTTGTTATCCAAAACTATTCAGAAATATATGAACAGAAATAGTGAGTTTAATGGAACATGTATTAACTTCAGCTGACTTTAGAGGATCACAGAATGTTGAGGTTGGAAGGGACCTCTGGAGATCATCTGGTCCAACCCCCTGCTCAAGCAGGGACACCTAGAGCCAATTGCCCAGGACCATGTTCAGACAGCTTTTGAATATCTCCAAGGTTGGAGACTCCATAACCTCCCTGGACAACCTGTGGCAGTGCTTGGTCACCCTCTGCCCTGGTTTCAGCTGGGATAGTTAATCTTCTTTCTAGTAGCTGGTATAGTGTTGTGTTTTGGATTCAGTATGAGAAGAATGTTGATAACACACTGATGTTTTCAGTTGTTGCTAAGTAGTTTTTAGACTAAGTCAAGGATTTTTCAGCTTCTCATGCCCAGCCAGCACGAAGGCTGGAGGGGCACAAGGAGTTGGGAGGGGACACAGCCAGGGCAGCTGACCCAAACTGGCCAAAGGCGTATTCCATACCATGGGACATCATGCCCATTATATAAACTGGGGGAGTTGGCCTGGGGGGGATTGTTGCTTGGGAACTCACTGGGTATCAATTGGCAAATGGTGAGCAATTGCATTGTGTATCACTTCTTCTGTATATTCCAATCCTTTAATTTTCATTGTAATTTTATTAATGTTATTATTATCATTATTAGTTTCTTCCTTTCTGTTCTATTAAAGTGTTCTTATCTCAACCCACAAGTTTTACCTTTTTCCTTTCGATTCTCTCTCCCATCCCACTGGGTGTGGGGGGAAGTGAATGAGCGGCTGCATGGTGCTTAAGTTTCTGGCTGGGGTTAAACCATGACACCCTCACAGAGAAAAGAGTGTTTCCTGATGTTCAGAGGAAATCTCCTGTGTTTCAGTCTGTGCCCATTGCCTCTGGTCCTGTCACTGGGTACCATTGAAAAGAGCCTGGCTCCCTCTTTTTCATTCCCTCACTTCAGATAATTGGACATGTTTATGAGATTCCCCCTGAGCCTTCTCTTCTCCAGGCTAAACAGTGCTAGCCCTCTCAGTCTTTCCTCATAAGGGAAATGCTCCAGTCCCTTCATCACCTTAGTGGCCCTTCACTGGACTTTCTCCAGTAGCTCCACATCTCTCTTGCAGTGGTGACCCCAGAACAGGACACAGCACTCCAGGTGTGGCCTCACCAGTGCTGAGGGGAAAGATCACTTCATTTGAGCTGCTGGCAACACTCTCTTAATGCAGCCCAGGATACCAGTAGATTTCTCTGTGGCAAGGGCACATTGCTAGCTCATGCTCAACTTGACTGCAACCAGGACCCCCAGGTAACTTTCTGCAGACCTACTTTTGAGACAATTGGCCCCCAGTACATACTGGTGCATGGGGTTATTTATGCCCAGATGCAGGGCCTATCACCTGTCCTTGCTGAACTGCATGAGGCTCCTGTCAGCCCATTTCTCCAGCCTGTTGAGGTCCCTCTGGATGGCAGCACAACCCTGTGGCATTTCAGCCAGTTGTGCTCCCAGTTTTGTTCCTCCCAGTTTTGTATCATCAGCAAACTTGCCAAGGCTACATACACACTGCCCCATCATCCAGATCATTAATGAAAATGCTGAACAGGACTGGACCCAGTATTGACCCCGGGCTACACCACTAGTTACTGTCCTCCAACTAGACTTCACACTACCACCAGTCAATGACCTCTGGGCCTGGCCATTCAGCCAATTTTCAATTCATCTCACTGTCTGCTCAGCCAGCCCATATGTCAACAGCTTCTCTATGAGGATCTTACGGGGGACAGTGTCAAAAGCCTTACTGAAGTCTAGGTAGACAATGTTCACTGCTCTCCCCTCAACTACCAAGCCAGTCATTTCATCATAGAAGGTTATCAAATTGGTCAAGTATGACTTCCCCTTGGTGAAGCCATGCTGACTACTCCTGATCACCTTCTTGTCCTTCATGTACCCTGGAAAGGATTTCCAGGATTAGTTATTCCATCAGTTTCCCAGGGATCAAGGTGAGGCTGACTGGTCTGCAGTCCCCCAGGCCCTCCTTCTTGAAGATAGTGGTGTTTGCTTTCCTCCTGTCCTTGGGCACTTCTCCCAGTCACCATGATCATTCAAAGACCATTGAGAGCAATCTCAGTGTCATCTGCCAGCTCCCTCAGTACTCGTGGCTGCATCCCATCAGAGTCCATGGACTGGTGTATATCCAGTTTGCTTAAGTATTCTCTGACCTGATCCTCTTCCACCAAGGGTACATTTTCCTTGCTCCAGACTTCTCCCCTGGTCTCTAGGGTCTGTCATTTTTGAAGGCTGACCGTGCTGGTAGAAGACTGAGGCGAAAAAGGCATTCAGTACCTGTGCCTTTTCCATGTCCTGGGTCACCAGGGCTCCCACCTCATTCAGCAACAGGTCCACATTTTCCCTAGTCTTCCTTTTGCCACTTATGTACTTATAGAATCCCTTCTTGCTGTGTTTGGTATCCCTTGCCAGCTTCGGTTCCAGGTGGGCTTTGGCTTTCCTAACTGGGTCTCTGCATGATCAGACAGGGCCTCTCTATTCCTCCCAGGTTACCTGTCCCTGCTTCCACCTTCTGTATACTTCCTTTAAGTCAGAGTTTTGCCAGGACCTCTTTGCTGATCCATGCAGGCCTCCTGGCATTTTTGCCTGACTTCCTGCTCATTAGGATGGACTACTCTTGAGCTTGGAGGATGCATTCCTTAAATATTAACAAGTTTTCCTGAGTCCCTCTTCCCTCCAGAGCCTTATTCCAGAAGACTCTTCCAAGCAGATATTTAAAGAGGCTAAAGACAGCTCTCCTGAATTCCAAGGTTCTGACCTTGCTTTTTGCCCTGCATCCTCCTCTCAGGATCCTGAACTCCACCATCTCATGGTCACTGCAGCCAAGGATGCCCGCAGTCTTCACATCTTCAGTGAGCCCTTCCTTTTTTGCAAGTGAGGGCCAGCAGAGCACTTCTCCTCATTGGCTTCTCTATCACTTGGGTGAGGAAGTTGTCACTGATGCTATTCAGAAACCTCCTGGATTGGCTTATGTCCCACAGTGTTTTTCCTCCAGGAGATATCAGGGTAGTTGAAGTCCCCCATGAGGACCAGGGCCTGTGAATGTAGCTGTCTGCAGAAGGCCTTATCCACTTGTTCTTTCTCATCAGGGAGCCTATAGCAGACTCCCACTAGTGTCACCCATACTGGTCTGCTCTTTCTCAGTCAGCTCATCATTCATTCCTAGGAGAGCTCCATGCATTCCAGCTGTTTTCTCCCATAAAGTGCAACTCCACCTCCTCATCTTCCCAGCCTGTCTTTCCTAAAGGGCCTGTATCCTTCTGTTGCAGTCATGCAAGCCATCCCACCACATCTCAATGATCCCAACAAGATCACAGCCCTGCAATGGCACAGAGAAGTCTTAACTTCTTATGTTTATTCTCCACACTACGGTACAGGCTCATCAGAGAGGCACCCCAGCATGCTGATTTCTCAGAAAGGGTCTGGGGTTTTTTTCCATAATGGTGCCTTGTAGGCATTTCCTTGTTTACATACAAATGCTTGAGATGACCCCACTTAAGGCTTGTTTTGTTGATTTTGTGCTCCCTTTCATTCACATCACCCCAGGCTTTTTGCTGTCAACCCTGACCAGCACTCTCTTACAGGTCTGCCAGTAACTCTCACCCTCACTGGCATGGCTAGTTGAAAGACGTCCTTATCAGGTCAGACATCCTGCTGGCAAAAACACTGTTGCCCTGCTTATGGAGGTGGATCCCCATCTCTTCCAAGCAGATGCTGATGCTCAAGCAGGGTCCCACAGTCATAGAAACCAACCATTGCCACCAACAGCTCCGCAACCAAGTGTTGATGTGCAGTATCCTTATACCACTTCCTCTTCCTTGCAAGGTTGAGAATACCATCCGGGCCCCCATATCCCTAACTATGTCCTCCAGAGCTCTGTAGTCAGTTTTGATACTCTACAGGTTGCCTCTGGCAGTATCATTGGTGCCCACATGGAAGAATAGCAGGACGTAACAGTTATAGGTCTAGACAAGCTTTGGCAGTCTTTCCACAATGTCCTGGATCCAGATCCCAGGCAAGCAGAAAACTTCTCTAGACAACAGGTGAGGTTGGCAGATGGTTGCCTTCAACCCCAGCTGCATGGAGGCACCTACTACTCTCACTCACCATTTCCTCCTGGTGGTCTTGTGTAGCTCAGGGTCAGTTGGCCCAGATGCTTTGCTTGAAAGAACATCTGGCTCCTCCTCAGCTTTAAGGAATTTCTTTTCTTCTCCTGCCAACATCCGAGTGTTTTCTGTTGCTGGGTATTCAGTGTGCAACCACATTCTTAACTCCAGAATTAATATATCTAACTTTCCAGATGCTGAGTAGTTAATCTCCAATAGCAGGTACAAAACCCTGCATTTTTCTTTCAGAGAAACTACATCACAGATTACGCACATGGAATATATTTAATTTTTGAACATTATTGATTAACAGGGAGTTATTAGGACACTTCCTGTATTATACTGACACTTTGAGTTACATTTATTATGATTTATGATTTTTATGAAAGGACTCAGATTACCAGACAGGCATTCATTATGAGAATGTGAAAGTGACTGAAATAAACAAAATACTTTTTGTATATCCAATATGATGAACTTTGTTTTCTACACTGACTATTCTAAAGAATTAATACTTGATATATGAGCCAATTAGACAAAAAGAACCATTGAATTCACTTTATAATATATAGATATTTTACTCTAAGTGTCCTCAAAAGCAACGATACACATCCTGAGTGTTCCTTCCTATGTACTCTCTAATCCTTGCCAATGAAATTAGTCTTTATTATTTTCCTAGCTCATTAACAAAAATGTCAAAATAGAAGAGATAAATGAAAATAGTGCTGACCTCAGTTTTGTACCTCCTGTTCCTTTTTACATATATGACAATTTTATTCATAAGGTAGGGTTTTGTGCTTTTTCTTTTTCCTTTCAGATGTTCCAGTCTGTCTAACACAGTATTTAAAGCACATCAGGATCTCACTACAGTTTTTAGTATTACATGCTGATGTTTGTCTTTTGTTAGTTTAATGCAAAGTTAGGTTACTCAAAACTTTATCATGCCCCACAGACCAGTGCGGAACCATCCTCCAAAGTTTAGGTTTCTTCATCACATGTATATTCCACATCTCAGTAGGCAATAGCAAGTGTAAGCTGTATGGCCATCTCCCCCAAAGCCAGATAGAAAAATGAATAATGATTTCTAGAAGCAGTATTACTATAGGAATACTGAACTTTTTCTGGCTTCCCTTGATGTGGGATGTCAAAGAAAGTTTTAAGTATAGGATGTCCTGGCATTGATTAAAATAACAAAGCTATAAGCAATACAATCAGACCAAATTCATTGCTCTTGTATGAGCTCTGTATTTTGTTATCACCCAGTTTTGGGACTCCAATTCTTTCACTTGGTGCCAACTCCAGTTTTTAATTGCACAGCTGAAAAAAAAAAAAGAAATCAAACAAACAAAAAAACCCCCAAACAAACAAACCCCTCTTCATATTTCAGTTCTTCTAAGAAAATCTGTCTTTTGGTCCAGTTGCACTGTTTTGTTTATGCACAATTTTGTGAATGTTAGAGATAAAATAGTGAAGGAAGTTTAGCAAATCCTTCAATATAGCCTTTTTGGAATAGTCCCTCTTTTTTGTAACTTTTTAGCAAAAAGTAACAGGATTGTTCTACACTTGTGGATTGGCTCTCTGATTTTTCTTTAATTGAGAGAATTCTCCATTGCTCAAGAAACTCATGAGATTATTTTAGATTTTACTTGTAGGTCATACATGTTATTAAATATAGGAGAAGAGGAAGTATCTATAAAAAAATTCTTGAATTTCTTTATTTTTATTAGAATTACTAATTCATGCCACAACTAGCTTCGAGTGCCTACCTTAAAACTTCCTAGCATTTGAGAATGTAGAAAGATGTGCAGATAACAATATGAAAAAAATGTGCCATTATAACATGAATTATAATCCTGTCTTTGAAAATTCTTCTGATTTTTGGTCACCTGAACTCAAAAATAACAAAGTAAAGGTAAAATAAGAGCAATTAACTGACTAGACATACGTGAAAAAAGTCCTAGTTACTCATCTATTATGCAACTGAAAAAACTAGCATTACTTAGAATGAAACACCAGACACAAAAATAGGTAAAACGGTTATATAAAATAATAGAATGAAAAACTAAATACTAAAAGGAACTTCAAAGGTCTTCTAGGTCCTCTCCTTACCAATCACAACTAGAGATCAATCAGAAGTTAAACAAACTAATCACAAAAATAAAATAAAAAAAAAGCTGTAGCTTTCCCAGCTTAAACCAACGCAAACCTAAGTGAACCCAGACTAAGATCCATCAAATTTAATTATTCAGTGTTAACAAGTTCCATATATTTGTTATGATACCACTCTATTAAAGAACAATTATAAATAAACTTTTATAAATGCACTTGCAAACTGTACTTCAGATCACATTATTTGAGACACCTGTTCCATTATTCTCAAGGGTACAGGATGAAATCTACCATTGCACAGAGAGATATTACTTGTCTGTAAATACATTTTCTGGTTACTAAATGAAGCAAGTCTGACTGGTTGGTTGCAACAACTGACATATAAAGAAGGAGTTTCTAGCATAACGAACAAGTTTAAAAAAAAAAAATAATTTAAGGATAAGTACTGGAGCTATGCCAGCCAGTCTAAAAAACAAAACAAAACAAAACACCTTTCAGTCTGAATTTAAAATTAAACACTTTGCCAAAGAAAGTTGTAAGTGTTCATCCTTAAATTCCAGGACATATATGGCACAGAGTACTTAGGAAAGATGATGCAACCTCACTGGCATCAAACCTGAAACTCAAAGACACTACTTTAACAGATCTGAAAAAATGTGCAAAGGGACAGAGTATGAACATCGACAAAACAGTTTCTAGGGGAAAAAAAAAAACCTATTGGATATGTAAAGCCTGTCAGTGTGTTTAAAATGAAAAGACAAAAATATAAAACATCTTGCAAATACTAAACCAAATGACAGTACCAAAACCTCCTAATGATATGCTAAAGAGAGACACCTAAAAGATAAGGAAAAACCAGCCAAATTCCTAAGCTTGCTGGGAATTTTGACAAACCATTTAATATCAGAAAATGGCATATTAGGTATTAGGGTAATTAGGGTATGATAGGTAATTAGGGTATGATTTATCAGCCCCTTAGAACTTCTGATCTGAAAAAGGAAAGCCCCAAAACAGCCACCAATGCAATTAATAAAAAGTGCGCAATACTCAGATTTCATACAGTAATTGTCTTGGGCACTACCAATCTTCCCCTCATGGATATGCATACTATTTTTACTTTTTAGTATTTGCACAGAATACTGTATTTCTCATTCATGACCAGATAACAGACTACTATGTCTGTTACATACACAGCAAGCATTATACCTGAGAGATATTTAGTATGTAACTCATTTCTCGTAAAAGCTGAGGGCTTGAGAATGAACAGCAACATATGATCAACAAGTTTTTCCTGATTCACAAGATCATAACCCAATAATTTTATAAAGCACTGCAAATAATATAATCAAAAGGAAAAAATATAAACTTATTGCAGTGGAACTATTATTATGACAAGGAAAGGGAATAAATACACAAGCACATACACAAAAAAATTTAAAGTTAAGTATACAAAAAATATGAAGTATATAAAAAGCTCCTGCCTTTCCCTTTTGAAATAAAGGACTGAAGACAATCTTACTCATGGCATAATGTTATCGTTCAGCCAAATGAATCAAGCAAAGGATGATACTGAAGGGTGTCAGAGCTCTCTAGAAAACAACAATGTAACCAATTATACACAAACACATACACACACCTACAAATATATATACTTACTATATATTCCTGCATATACATACACTTGGAAAAAAATGAGGTCTTGCTACTTTTTTTCCAAGAACACAGCAGAAAGTCTGGGTCAGTCCCCAGAACTGCTACAACAAGCAACTTGCAAGTTGCTCTTTAAACAGTTTCTCCCTCCTCCTCCAGTACTGACTTCCCACCAACTCTGTATCAAATACAGACATTTTGGTCTTAAGGTAGCCATGTAAATTTCCCAGAAAAATAGCAAAGCACCTTCAAGAAGCAGTCCCAGGAACTCCTACATCAGGTCTCAAGTCTGTTCCAGCTGTTGTGGTATTAAGACAACTGAGAATTTAATAAGCTATGCTTCATTCAGAACTATTTACTTTTCTGCAAAAGATTTCATTGTCTAGATTTACAGAACCATGTCACACTTCTGGGCTAATGATACTCAAGAATGAAAGCTCAAACTGAATTTAAATATTTCCCATTAGAACAAACTTTGCAAACTGTTCTTTTTGATTCAAAAAATACAGACTTTGACAGACTGAAGTGGTTATTTGTTTCTAAGTGTTGAAGCATCTGAAACAGGTAACATACCAATAAAGATTAAAAGATTTATGGTCATCACTTTCCAATATATCATATCTTCAAGCCCACAGCGAGAAGCCAGGCTGGCAGAGCTAGAAAAAAAAAACCACTCGAAGAGCAAAAAGAGTAATGGTAACAACTATATAACCTTAAGATTTCTTAAGTCATAATGTCAAAATTCTTTCTAATAAATAACTGAAAAAGTTAAAAGGCCTAAGATAGAAAATAAGAGAAAGGTTAGATTTCATTAAGTAAAACGGACTCTCCATTAAAGTCTAAATTACACTTAGTTTTAAAAAACCAGTGAAAAACTGTAAGTCCACTCAGTGATTTCCAGAGAAGAAAACATTTATTAGTCAATCACTTTCATGGATAGAAGAGATAAGAAAAATATAATTTTTCAAATGCACATTGGCCAGGAGCGTGAACTTAAATAACTTTGTTCTCTAACTAGAAAGATGATAGTCTTTTCTTTAGAGAATAAACAGAATTAGGGTAAAACCTTCAGTCAAACACAACTGACAACAATCAGAAGAAAAGATATTGTAAGAATAATCACAGAAAATGCACAAGTATGTAAGAGTGCTATTTTTTTCTTGGAAAATTAATTTCAACATATATCATATAAAATACTTCCCCAGAACAACTTGTAACTGCCTGTGATACTGTAAAAGGAACATTTGTTTAAGTGTTGCTTAGGTGAAGAATTCTAGAAAATGTGAAGAATCTGGAATATGAACAGGTCCTACATGTAAAGTTTTAGTACTTGCTATAAAACCTACACATGCATGTAACAATGAATCCAATTTTAAATAAAAAAAATTTTCTGCCTATTTTTCTAGGGCCACATCATAGGCAGTGCTGCATATTTACTTCTATAATTACAGTACTCTTTACTTCTGAACTATTAACTTCTATGTAAAACATAACGATACAAAATAATGCTCAACACAAAAACTGGTTCTGCATTTGAATCTACTGACATGTATTTCTGGATGTGTGGTGTCTCATTCTGTTTGATGGATCATAACTGGTACCTGAATTTCAATTCTAGGTGACTAGTAAATTTCTCTACAAGGTTATCAGATTGGGGTATTTAAATTCAGCCAAAGCAGCAGATGTTTTCTGTTAGTTCAGTGGCTATTCATGAGCACATATAACAGGTACCAGAGGAGTTGTTATCAAAGATGATTCTAATAAAATACTATTACCAACTGTCAACTTTTTACTATTTATCACTTCATGTTCCTAGACTTATTCCAATTTGTTTTCTTCTCCTAGATTAAGAAAATTGATGACACAGAGATAACATGAAATGACATAATTTTAATTGAAAATTCTAAAGATTTCTAAAGCAATAAGAAAGAAACCTGATGCTTTTAAAAAGCACACAAAATGTCTACCTGGCAATAATTTCTGATTTTTTTTTTTGCCATTGTTTATGAAGTATTGAGGGAAAGGAATGGATTATTTGGAGCTAGGAAAGAGAATAATCCATTGTAAAACACTTGTTTGAGAAAAGGATAAAACAGTGAATACTATAAACCATAAAATAATAGAGATATGAAGAGCAGAGAAGAGTAAGGAAATAGGAATGCAGGGTGTGTAGTGCAGTTTTCTAGGGTAAGAGTAGGGAGAAGCAGCAGTAACAGCTTTCCATCAGAAGCTGTTACTCCTAGAAGTCTGGCACCTGACCTGATTCTTCAGGATATGGATCAGATTTCTATGAATAAGAAACAATGAGCATATTTAAATGAGTTTAAATGAAAGAAACACCATATTTTTACTACGACACCAAGCTTAGCAGGATTTTTTGTAGAGTGAGATAAAAAAAAGCTCCTTGGACCAAAGACTATTGTTCCTTTTTACATGGTTTCTTGAAAAACGAGTACTGTTGCCTTGCTCAGCTCCTCTTGATCACTTCCAGTAACCAATTCTAAGTCCAGTACATAGGAAAAGGTCTCAAAGATTTAACACTCCTACAAACTTTGTGAAAGGAGGCAGCTGGATAGGGTGTCTGCTAGCTAAAGGAAAATGAAGTGAACGTAACTTTTACTTAGCAGTGCAGAATCTACTTCTCAGTCAAGGCCTCTCTTTCAAATTGATGCTCTCTTGTCTAATAAAGGGTGAGTTTATACTGCAGCCTGAGTATTACTCAATTAAAATCTCAATTCACAAATACAAACCCATAGGAAATAAGGATGCATTTAGTCTTAAAGAACTATTTCTTAAACTAAAAACCTCTAATTTAAAGTATATAGCCCAGTATGCTGCTCCTTCCCCTCCCTCCATCTCTCCAGCATGCAGACAGCCACTCTCTCTTATTCTCCCTTGCCCTGTGAATCTGGCACTCTTGCCTGCACAGTGGCTCAGTACCAAAAAGCCCAATACCCACTAGCTCCCCTTCCCCAATCATCTCCCTCAGACTATTGAACAACCTGGTAGTTAAAACCAGCTACAGGAAAACAGAGATGTGATCACACTTAGGGATTTATGCAGAACTTAGTGCTGCCCCTCTGCCCTGGGAGTGTACTGAGTACCTCTCCCAAAACATACCAGATACCTCCAAAGATGAAGGCAGCATTTCAGCACCACCCTTTTTTATCTCTAGATTTTAACAGCTATTAAGGAGAAGCAAGGATGCAGTGCTCACACCGGGTAACTACATGCAGGAACCTGAATTTAAGTGTCCATGGACATTAAGATCATAGTAACATATATATGCTGAGTTTTAGGCACATGGAGGTTTAGGCAGCTGTGAGAGCATTGATTTCCTGGGTTGTTTTCTAGGATTTAGGCACCAAACTTCCACAAGTCTCATTTTAATCACGAAGTCAGGCAATCTAGTTCTCAATGCTCTTGATCATCAGGAATTATGCACATAAACAATGTCCAAAAGATGGTATGGAATTGAAGTATTTTATCCATCTTCTACTCTTGCTAACATTCTGCCAAAAAGTGCTGCAAATAGCTAGAGAAATGTACAATGTGTAGAAATGTGCATTTTGCTACTATGCCACACTGTTTTCTTTGTATTAGGAACTTAATTATCTATCTTTTGGATCAGATTTTAGGTACAACAGACAGTTGTTTTAAGAACATTTGAATGGGATCAGATCAGAAGTCCAACTGGTTCAATATCCTGCCTGTGACAGCATCTCTGACAGCAGGCCAAGGGAAGGAAAAGAAGAACATAACAAACGTACCATAATTCTTTCCCTGGCATATTCTCTCAGCAGTCAGTATTTGTGTTTGTGGAAGAATGAGACTGTGTTCATCTCCTGAACTTGAAGTTGTCTTCATAATATTTTTCATAAGAGGGTTATGCTGCTCGTGACTCATAGGGTCCAGAAAGGTAGTAGTCCTACACTTCTCCTCAAATAAGTGACCCCTCTGTACTATCTAAAGGAAAGAAGAGATGAGCAGATGCACCAAAAGGTGTTCATGAACAAAGCTTTGTTAAGATGTTAACTATCACAGCTTTGAAAGATGACACACAGAAGTCCAAGCTTAGTTATTAGAAAAGAGGTCAGACATTTTTCAATTTATTTCCCACTAACTTACTTTTGTGGGGAAAAAAGAAAAAAAAAAAAAGACAATTCCTAAGAATTGGACTTATCACTATCTACATTTTACTGGATCTCTCTGGAAGACATTACACAGTCCTGTATATATGTTGAAAGCAGCAGTCGGAGAACACTGTTATTACCAAGAGATGGAGCATACCACTTCTGTTATTACTGCAACTTAACAATGCAGAATTTAAATGGAAAAAAATCTCCTATCAGACTACTGTATGATACTAAACCTTTCACGACAATTTACTTAACTTTATTAACAATCTTTACATTAAGAGCAAGTTCATAAACCACATTAAAACTAGTGAAATAGAAGACTACTTTGCCTTCCCAACTAATAATAGTTTGAGAAGCATTAACAATTTGAAGTCTGAGTTTCCAAAATATACTATTCAAAATCAATATGGTGAGAGACTGCAGTTTGTGTTTGCGGCAGAGTACTGGGGGGATATCCCACAAATTTGTTTGGATCAACGTAGCTCCTGAAGCAGAAGTAGACAGCAGTATTGCATCAGCACAAAGCTGTGTCCAATATAACTGATGTGTTAAGATGTACAATATATCTGCTTGGACAAAACAAAATGCTAATTCAGTGATATTATTTTTTGAGACCCTAGCCAGTGTCTTTGCACTTCAAATATGACATAATCTGCTTGATTGACCCTTCTTTTAGGGTCAGGAAAAATCTTCTGGGTTAATTATCATACTGTTTACTTATAATGGATAGGTGGCTTTTGTGTAGCTATGATTATCTGGTATACCTAGCTGATTTCAGTGCTAATAATAGCTTGGTCTAAGAACTATTAAGATATGGTATTGATTACAAAAAGACTATATTACTGTGCTAATATACAAGAGATTCAATTAGTAAAGATGACTGGTAACATTTATCTAAAAATGCTCCCTGCTTCCCTGTGAATATCTGAAGTGTGACTTAGCTAAACACTAAAAATCAAGATCAAAATATTCAAAAGCAATCAGAATGTGAATTCTAAAACTTGAGAAACAAGAAATAATTTCCAGACAATAAAGGTTCAGAAAGCTTGGTCACTTTTAAGTATCTCAAACTGCATATTCATAACTTGAAGACAAAAAAAAAAAAAAAAAAAACAGCTGTTGTTTTTTAAAACCTCTAAAATAAATCTATTTTAAAATAATCTGCCAGATTTTCACTATAAGTTCTCCTACCTATTCCGTTCCACTAACGAGGTAAATTTTTGTAGTCCATCTGCTTTACTGAGCAGTATAGAGGTATTCTCTACTGTTAAATACCTAGAAAGTTGAATGACAGTTGAGCAGTGACATTTATTCTCTTTTCCAGGTCTTTCAATCAGTTTCCTGATGTTTGGGGTTTTTTTAATTGTTTCTGCATGCTTTATGATATAACACCTTCCATTAAAAAAATTAAAATTCAACTTAAATAGGCTCATACCTCCTCCAGGTGAAGTCAAACCAATTTTCATCATTTCAACCAACAATACTGTCTCTGTTGTTCATTATGCTCAAACCAAAAAAATATCTCTTTTCCTTCTATTAGTGTAGGAAGAATCTACTCTCAAGTATCTGATTATTCAAATGTCTGCTCCGGTGAGCAGCTGTCCAGCACACTGAAATAAAACTATAAATTTTTGTCATTAATTTAAATGATCAGATCTTAGGGTTTGTTTGGGGTTTTTTTGCTGAGAACCATATTTGTTCACATACCAGGACAAGGGACTATGCAAGACCTCTTCCTATCAAAAGTGCAAGGGTGAGCCCTGTACACTCAGAGTTGCAATAGTTCGTCCCTTGGTGAAACACAAATACCATTCATTCAATGCACCTTTGAAAATTCATTTTTTCCCAAAGGAATAATGATAAGAAAGGACCATTGCCTCAGTCCTTTCTATGAGATGGGCTGCCACAAGCTCCTGGAACATTCAGCTTGTATTTGCACTCAGTGTTGAACTGGGAGAGGTTATTTTTCTAATATAGTCCACAAAGGATAGCCATATACTGAAAACCACATCTATCTGAGCAGGGGACAAATTAGAGTATCTTTGGAGTGTTGTTTTACTGGATAAGGTTGATTAAAAGTGGTTAGTTCTAAACATAATTATAGCACAATTTTACAGCTTTTATCAACCTATTTGAAATTATGAGATCTAATCTTTTATATAATACCATTGTACAATTTTCATTTTTCAAAAATAGCAGTTTCCATAATTTGGTAAGTACTGTTAAATCTATTAGAATATACAACATGCAATTGGATATGATTCATTACTTATGCCCACTATTTAATTTGAGACTCATTTTCCAATACAATTTTCATGATAATATATTTTCATTTCTGTAGTTTAAGCTTGATGTGAGACAGCTGTCAATTTATTCTCACTGCTCTCTACCATTGTTCCAAGCTTAAACTTCACATGTCAGACTGACAACAAAGAAAGTTTAATGTACTTCTAGGTCACATAAGCACACCTGGCACATTACAGTACAAAACTCTCATCAGGAAACCTGAGAAATCTCTAAAAAATTTGTAATTCCTTGCAGTGTCCGTGTCTGTGTGTTTACTGTAGAAAAAATAAAATATAAGGTATTCTATGAAGTGGAAAATTATTGCAGTGGCAGACAGACAAACTTCCTGTTCTCTCTTGCCAGGAAGAAATTTGCCTCTGGAGATTTCAGATCTAGTCATCAGACACCATCAGCACCCTCTTATCTTGTAAAACCTTTCCCTGCAGAAAGGATAGTACAACTCATATTCAGATCATAGTGTGGACATCCAGAGATAGGATCATAACAGTAGCATTATTTTCAGTTATCGTACAGACCTAGCCCTTTGAAGGCTAGATACCAGATACTGGGAACAAAACTCCTCCTTTTTTCTCCCTGACAGACACTTCAGAATAGTTCCTTTGTACAGTCACATCAAAGTTTGCTATTACAAACTCTTCAGCCAGAATATCTTTTTCAGCCATATTTATTTAAGTGGTTGCTGTCAAAACAAAGATTACATCATTTTACACCCATGTTTTACAAATTAGGTAGCCAGGTCATCTGCAAAATTAAGGTTAAGCTCATTTACTTTGGCAAAGGCTTTGAGATCAACTGATGAAAACTGGTATCTGTATACAGTTGTCTTAATGTACTGGCTAACAGCTCATCTTCAGACAACCTGTACTGATTTCTATATATATTTTTAAAAGCATTTCTTTTTACTGGTTCCTATTAAGTTTTGGAATCCCTTTATAGAGAAAAGTCTTCCTTTCTTCACTATTCACTTTTCCCTAAGGAAAAAACCAAACCAAACCCAACTAAAACCAATAAACCTAATAGGAATTAGTTTCATAAATATGTTTTTAATATAGTTAGCTAAAAAGTAGCTCTATGACACACAGTTTGGACAACCTCATCCCACACACTGAAATAAATATCATGGTTGACGAACTCTAAATAGATGAAGAAAAGCTTCAGGGCTATATGATTGTGTTGTTGCCAAGTTCCAAGAAACAGAGCAATGGGAAATCATAACAAAGGTGAACAGGGCAGTGATGACCTAAAATAAATAATAAATAAAAGGAAACTAAACAACTCAATTCAAATTTGAAGACCTCAATGCAGAACTCCTTTTAAGAATGAGTTTTTTTGACAAATTTCCCTTGCAAATCTAGAAATAAACCACACTTACAAAAAGATGTTTTGTGTAAAAGGTATTTCTCAGGCAGCATACTAAATGACCCCTTCCACAGACAGTTTCTGTTTCATTTTAAAAATCAGCTCTTTCCCCATCTCCTTTCAGGAATCTCCCTAGACAGATGCTCAACAGAACTTCTTTTCATTAACCATTTGTTAATCTCCACACCTGTTCATACCAACTTGTTTTTATGCATTTGCTCAAGTCCTAGAGTGTCCAGGTGCCTCCTGGAGACTTTAAATGAGAGTAAGATGTTACTAGTGTGCTTTAATGACACGCTACGAGAGAAAACCCGCATTAAAATTCATACAGTCCAAAGAGATTTGAACTTCAGATTCTGCAAAAGGTAGGAAGATTTCCTTTTCTATTACACAGTCGAGGAATGGAGACACAAGGATGAACGGAGTTCCTGAAATCATATAGATAAGCTATGTAGAATGAGACACTGAATTTGAGCCATTGCCTTTGTATCCTTTTTGCTAACGACAAGTTGCTAAATGAGGACCTGAGATACGCAGGGCACTTTTTTCTTCCATTATATAAATATTACTATAAAATTCAGAGGGGAAAAAAATCAACAGATTTTTTAATTCAAAATCTTTTAATTCATGCTAAATATCCAATAGTCATCCAAAATTTTCTTTTTGGCAAAGTGTACAAAGCACCGAGAAAATTAAAAGGGACTATTACTGAGATGACAGAAGAATGGACAAAATAGTATTCTTTTGGAAACCACATCTCATTGGAGATACACTTTCTTGAATGATTATTGTAATTCTCAAATTACACTGGTTAAAGCTAGCTATTTGCTTTTAGACACCTGTCTGAAAATGTGGTTTACATTGAGAGTGCCTTTTGTGTGATGCCCGCATTCATATCCACAGAGATCATTGATATGCTTTCTGAGTTTGCAGCTTCTGGACAAGCCAGGAGAAAAAGAGTTCTGCTGACTAGCAAAGCAGGACCCCAGCCTTGTTTCCCAACATTAGACAGTGTGAGTTAGAGTGATAGCTGGCCTCACAGAATTACACTCTTTTCGAATTAACCGCCTTCATTCAAATACTACAAAACCATGCAGTGGTTGTAAAACAAATATTCTGTTTTTAAAAATTCTGCACCAAAAAGTTTGTGATATGGTTTAGCCAGAGGTTCCTGCTACGCTTCATATTGGATTGCAGAGTTGTGCCTTCCACTTCTCCAAGTATCCCTTCACATTTGATACTACCAACATACAGTACACCAAAATGCTGATAGCTAGAAACTCATCCTCCGACATGTAGAATATGTGTGTATCGCAACATCTTAAAAGCACTGGTTCTTTCCAGGACTGTGCAATATCTTTTCTCCCTCACTCTTTGAACAAACTCTTCCTCGATGTTGCCTGGTCACTATAGTCTTCTCCCAGCCTGACCTTGATTCTAAAGCCTGTATGCATTTATGCTCAAGAGCTCACAGCTCTTAGAGTCCTATTTATTTCAGTCCCATTTCTATGTCCCTCCTTGTCCAGCAGCCCTTCATGGATCTACTTGCCAGTGCCTTTGCCAGCAAGTTGCATTGCCTTTCAACATCCTGACCCCTCTTTGCAGCATGGGGTCCCCACCACAGCTTTATAATGTCTTTTTCACAGAAACTTTTTGCTCCACCACAGCCACTCTCAGCTAAAGCTATTTCTTCTGGCAAAAAAACCCTCAGTGTACAGCTGGACCGATGCAACCCTTCAGCCATACCTAGAGTCTGTATTACCACTGTGTACCACACAGCATAAACAATTTGTGTACCTAAGAGCCAAAAAGCTTTCAGAACAATTGTTATTGGACCAAGGGTCTTTTTGATAAAGTATTACACAGGAGAGGCAAAGATAATAAATAGAGAATGCCAAACAGGAACATTTTGAGGATAAGTTCTGCTTTGCTTGTATTCGGCCCCCTTCTTCCTCAGTTTCCTATTGCCCTAACCTGCCAACTTCCCAGGATCCAGATGGAATTCTATTGCAAAGAAGTTTTTAGGAGTTGAAAAGTCTGTGTTACTAGGAATTAAAAGGGTAGCAGTTAAAATAATTAACTGCACACATTATTTGTATTACTACTGTTACGATTATTCATTGTATTAAGATAGAGCCTAAAAGCTGTCTGTTTTGCCCTCTCTACAAGCACAGAAAAAAACCCTGTGTTTTCACCACTGATCTTGTGATCTAAACATTGCAAGAGACAAGAAATGGGATACTACAAGAAAACATTGAAAAAAGATACTGTGATAGGAAGAGATTTCAAGGACATCAGCAGTCTAACTGTTGTCAACTCATGTAGCAACATAACAAAAGAGTTTTAAGGAGGGATGCTTTGGGAATAGTAAAAGCCTCCTAAGCTTCAAACAAAGCATCGGGAAAAGTTTAAAAACAATGGCTGAAAAATTAGCAAGTGAGCAATGAAATCTGGAGTTTAATGAGGGTACGAAGTAGCTCCTAGGATGCAAGTCAGTCAGTAGAGAAAGTATGTATAGACGTACAGAAAGTATGTATAGAAGACAAGACAGAAGAAAAGCCAGTTGGAAGCAGCGAGATGGTTTTGTGCAGTATTAGGTATTCTTACTACTATTTTTTCTGTCCTACTCTGGATGCAGATAAGAACTGCAAAGTTTTATGGATTTCCATTTTATAGAAGATTGAGTATGTGAACTCATACAGTACATTATGCTATTTCTAGTTTGACTTTGCAAAAAAAGCCCAAACTGACTTTATAGTATGAATATTTATCACTATTCTACTTTATATAATATATACATAGGTTTACATATAGGTCAGAATTCTTAATATCGACTCAATTATACGGAATTTTACTGGCTAGAATGCATATGATCTACTTGTGAAATATTTCCTGGAAAGCATTAATGAATGTAAATTAATTTGAGATTTCTATCAGATATTCTGATTAGTGTCATTCCATTGGCATATATCTTTCAGTGGAGAAACAGATAAATTTGGAATTCAAAATATTATCAATAACTCTTTCCACTCTCAATATCTGTTTCTTTTGGTTAACCTTATTCTTTGTCAATCAAGTTAAAACAATGACTCAAAAGGGAGACACCTTGGCATATGTATCCATTATTCCTTCTACAATGTAGCACTCCCACTGGTTTTCATAGGAATTATGCATATGAAAGGACTGCATTATTAGGCTAGATTAAGAGAAGACGTTTGGAAATACTTAACTCATCATACCACTTCAGAACATAATATTTATAATGGTACTTGAGCTTGGAGCAACATAAATAAAAGCACAAAACACGACTCCTGGAAATATATTACGGATGGATTTTTTTAAAAGTTTTTACTAGAGATATCACTAAAAATTGCACTGTGTTAAAACTACTTTCTTGACTTTTTGATATAAGAACAAATACAGAAATATGAATCAGTTAGCTGCAAAAAACTTGCAGTATTCCAAAACATGGGAAGTTACAATCCAGTAAGAGGACAGTAAAAGGGTTACATTCCAAATACATGAATTAGATGCCTGTGTAATCACATAAAGGTCCTTAAAATTTTCTTTGGTAGCCACTATGTCTTCATGACCAGATTATATTAACCCTGATCCCCTGGAAACATAGCAAATCATCTTTAATTCTTCAGACACATGACTCTTCCATTTTGGCTTTGGCAGTGTTGTCCTCCTCCCATGCTGTGACAACTCGAGGACAGTATGAACTGTCTTCCTCTAACCTAGGAATGATATTGGGCCCTTCCTTCCTCAGAGATAAAAATGAACTGACCTCGCCTTCACTCTAACAGACTGGGTAGACAACAGTTTGCTCTTTCCCAGGTACATAGCTCAGATGTAGAATCAATCTGCTAGGCTAGTTAGAATGGGCTAACTTTCTAATCTTTATTTGATGAACATACTGTTCATCCTTGCTGCACAGTTAACCCTGGACCTTAATTTCTGGTTGCCGCTAACACCCTTGCCACTTTCATAAAAAAGTTTTCTCACCTGACTGTTGTAGTGCCTCAAACTTGGATTGTCCAATGTGGCTGGGGTTATGTGGAAAAATTCAGATTTTAACTTCTTCTGGCCACCCAAGATGCTTTACAACAGGGGTAGAGGCTAAAATTTTGACTCTCCAATAGTGATTCTACACCTTGAAACAATCCTGAGGATTGAACACTTCAGATATTCTTTTCAGTATGATGGCTCACATCCAGATACCACTAATTAGGTCAGTCACAGGTACTTACCATGAGAGTTAAGGCTATTCGATACTATATCCATGAAGACTCCTGCTAGGAACATAAACCTTTGAATTAAAAACCTATTCAAACACGTGTTACATCTTTTCATATTGTACTAGATTGTATCCTGGATTGACAGACGTGGTTGCACGCACAATGTGCAAGTCATATTGTTAAGATTTTCTTAAGAAAACAATAGAAGTGACAAACTATGTTTCATTAAATGAAAATATAGAACTTATATGGCAGTTGGAATATCATGCCTAAGTCTGGAGCAGCACATTTCAAGAAAGCAGAAATAGGGAGAAGCCAGAGGAGAGCAACAAGAACTAATGACTTGAAGTAAAAGAAAAAAAAAGAACAACTTTTTTTTTCTGTAAAGAAGAAAACAACAAATGGGGATTGATTAAGAGAAGAACACAGTGAAAACATGATTAAGAATCTCAAATATGTAGAAGTCTGCTACAAAGAGGAAGATAAACTCCCTGTAACCCTGTAAAAATTTACTGTGCAAAAAGTAATAGGTTCAAGCAATTTACTTTCAGCAAGTTAAGTTTAAGATCAGAAAGCAGGAAAAACTTTCTAATGGGAAGACTGGTGAAATGTTGGAATAGACAACTTCAGTAAGTAATCATAACAAATCTTTATGAAGACAGGAAGCGTTCATTAAACAAGACATTTTATTGATCCTGGCTTTGAAGGAAGAATGAAGGGGTGGGCATGACACCTTCTTGGAGTCCTTTTCAACTGTATGATTCTACACTGAAGTGAACGATAAATGTAGCTGTGTAGTGACAGTGACAGCTGTAGGATCTTCACTTGGAATGAAAGTCATATTCTGCAAAAGACTCAATCAATTTCTTCATGTAGACAATCACTTGAATTCTGATACAATCGTCTAGCTATGGATCACCTAGTTACACTGATCTAATCTGCAACTTCTTTATTCAACAGTTTAATGATAATTACTTTCAGGATTGGACTATACATAAACATAATGTCTAATTCAGACACCGTATATAGCACTTTGTTTGCTAAGAGGAATGCCTTAGTAACTTGTTGTATGGCCTTAAGGTCAGACAACACTAGCAATAGCTGCTAATAACGCCAAACTCCAGATGTAGTCTTTGCTGAATTTTTTTTAAAGGAATTAGCTTTAAAATATTTTGCTTCAAAAATCTAGATGTACTCAAAATTCTTAATCCCATATCTGTACTTGACTATTAAGTTGGGATCTTTAGTGGTTTTTTTTTTAAACTTAAGCCTAAAACTTTTATTGGTAGATCATCTTTAATAATTAGAATTGCAATCCTGTAAACAGTGCACAAGTGTATTTTTATTTCAGAGTAGACTTTTGAGAGTTAACAAAAAATAAGTAAATAACTTTCTCTAGTCAGATATTTTGTTTCCCGTAAAAATTTATGATTGTTTTAATGTGAGAACACAGGAAAAATGTACAGCTGCCAGTCTGACTAGTGACTACGTATGGAAAAAGTAACATTTTCCAACTTCATTTCAATATTCTTGGCTTTTATTCTATAATAAGCAGCATATAGAAGTAGTAAAGTTACACAACATATTCCCTACATTTAAATCACTTGACGTAACACCAGGTAAAAAGAAGGAAAAAAGAACAAACCTGCATTATGATTCACCTTTTCGATGGTGACAACTAAACTGCTAGAAAAATAACATGTTTCTAAAATGTGTGTACAGTTAAGACCATGAGAACTGAAATAGGTAAACCAGCAATATAGCAAGCATCAGGTGTTCTCAAAGTTTCTACACATAACAAAGTAGCTCCCATTCAAATTTGACAGTGTTACAAACGCCTGTGCTTCAGACAAAATCCTTTAAAATACACTTAATCTCTCCTACAGATGACTGCTCTCTGATGGAGCGTACATTATTGTCCTTTTCACAACCTTTAAAAAGAGGCACAAAACACAATTCCACCTCCACCCTCCGATCAGTAAAGTTGCCAAAAACACGGTTCCAAAGTGAAATGAGCCCCCCGTTTGCCCCCTTGGGCTGTCCGCACCGTACTCACCATGGCGGGCTAGTTTTGAAGACTTTCTTCCCCTCCCCCTGCACCTACGCACAATGAGGGAGAATGGAGAGCAGTTTCAGCATTAAATTTGAACTTCCCTGCTTTTGTTACCATGAGTCACCACCTTAACATTATCTCAACTGTAGACTTTTATCTGTGAATATCTAAGCCCTGTCTTGTGGAAAACTAATTACTGAGCCACTGAGAGGCTTCATAATGTCCTGCATTTAAGTCCTGAACATCATACATAATGCATAGGAAGCAGTCTCTGCACTCTGATTACAGAACACTGTCATTAAGAGAGCAAATTAAAGATGTGAATAATTCACTGGCTGAGCTTATTGTCAGTGCTGCATTGTGAAATTAGAATTTCTAATAAGTACTGCAATTTTTTTAACCCAATTAACACAGAGAACATCTTGAGTCTGATTAGTACAATAAAAATTATTACCTTATTCTTTTGCTTCACAACAGCCAAATTAAATACTGTACTTAATTATGCAGCATTCATCGCTTCTGTGCTAGAAATAATAATAAAAAAATCTCACTATCGCTTTAATAAGACTTCCAATATTTAGAGTGCAACTGAAAAATAGAGCATATGAATCTCCAGCACAATTTCTTATCGCAAAGTTACTGGCTTTTTTTTTTTTCTTTTTTAAAGACTTTGAAAATCGGTTTTAATATCAGCAGTCGACCATGATGTCACTGCTGAAGTCTTCTCTGGAAACAAAAATGTATTCGAAAAAAACCACCACAAAACGACCCTTCCGAACAAGCTCTGAATATATATTGTGAATTAACTTTCTCCGGCTTGATGTAAAGACAGAAAAAAAACCATTACCACTTACTGACTTGAAACCGAATACACAAATACACAAACATAGAAATATATAAATATATATACATATATATAGGTTGTTTCAGAAAAGATGCTTAGGAAATATACTATGAAAAAGCAGGAGCTGGATCAGCTCTCTTACCTCAGTTCCCTCTTGGCACGGGATAGATAACATCCTTTCATCCTAGAAAGGAGAAAAGTCCAATTCAACATCCAGCGTGTTGATTTTCCCCCACACAGCGCCTGCTGCCATGTTAAATAAAGAAAATGATCACTGAGGATGCAGCTTTTGTCTCCAAATATTTTAATACTGCCTTTTAGTGTCAAGGATCCCAGGAACCTTAGCACATCTGGCAGCAGACACCACTGGCTGCAGCTGCTGCAATGGGATTTTTCCTCAACCCTATTTCATTTCCAGCTCCTTTTTCTTCCCCATCCTGGGGAAGTTTAATCACCGAGCATGGGGGGGGGGGGGGGAAGGAAAAAAAAAAGGAAAGGTGGCATTGCAATCACGAGCTTTCTTGGTTTTGTCCTAGAGACAGGGACTGCAGCAACCACCTTGCAGCTTTGTCTTGTTATTTTAGCATGTGCGTGCAAGAAGGGAGGAAAAAAAAAGGCTGAAAATTATTCAGGCATAATGCAATAGACATAAAGAGAGACAAAAAGATAGAGAGGAAGAGAAAGAGAGGGGAAGAGAAAGAGGGAGAGAGAGGGAGGGAGAGAGGAAACAGAAAGACGAAGAGAGAGAGAGAGGGGGCTGTCAGTGCAGATAAATCTGCATATGGAAATCAGGGTTATCCTGGGTACAGTTTTATTTAACCATGATGTACTGTTTTTTTAATTAGACAGGAATTTAAAGAAGGAAATGAGGGATTCTTACAGACACAGGAGCAAACGAAGCATTTTTAATCACAGGAGAGTTTTCACAGCAAGCTGTAGCAGCAACAGCAAAACTTTTTATAGCAACTTTCTTGTTAGAAACAAAAGTTTCATGCACTGCTGCTAATTTACATCCAAAAACCAGGCAAAACAGGAAGAGCCTTCGTTTTGAAATGAAATTGAACCAAGGCAATCCAAAATAATACAATAATTTTTAAAAAGACCCAGAAGCTGCTAGGTGCACAGTATGCATTTTAAGCTCAGTCATGCCAGGCACAGGTTTTAGGACTTTCGCCCAGGCCCCTATTCTGTGGTGACTGTCATACCCAATGAAGGCGCTTCAGTAAATGAAAAGAGCGATACCCAGCTTGAATTTCAAATGTACTAAACACCGCTTCCCATGCTTGATGAGAATTGCTTGTGTCTCGAGATGGGAGCCGTACCTGACAGACATGGGAAGGTTGGGTCAGGGTCTGTAAGGCATCAGAAAAGACCAGGACCTCTTGGCCACGGCTGTGAGGGAGCATGGGGATGAGTGAACCGAGGAGACCAAGGAGAAGAAGGAAAATGAGGTTCACACACAGGCTAGACAGGAAGGAAACCAAAGAAAGGTAGCGGACAGCTTAAGGACAAGATTAGGAAGCAGCGGCCCGATCTGGGGCACTTACTAGCAGTGGCAAGATGGTGGCGTTCAGGTGAGAGGTGGCCAGAAACCACTTGTGGCGGTTGGCGAGGCAAGGGACTCCTGGCAAAGCCGTGGAAGCAGGGGCCTTGGGGGCTCTGAGGGGAGCTGCGGGAGTGCTGTGGGCTAGCGGGCGGGGCGGGCAGGGCAAGCGGCTGCCAGGAAGCCCCACCGAAATCTCAGGCAGCGGGCGAGTAAGAAGCCCGTTGGGAACTAACAGCGGCTGGGAAGCGCGGCCGCAGCGCGGATGAAGGGGGTCGGGGAGCAAGGGACAGCAGCCGAGGGGCGGGCAGCTCGCGCCGAGGGGAGCGCGGCGGGGCCTGCGGGCGGGCCGGGCCGGGGACCGCGCCTGCCTGGAGAGGCCCTACGGGCGGCGGGCAGAGGCCCAGCGGGGGCCGGGGACACTCGCTTGGCAGGACGGGGCCGCCAGCCGCCCCGCAGCGGCGAGATCGACGGCCGCGGAGAGCCGCCTCACGGGCGGCGGCTGGGGGCGCGCGCGGCGCTTCGCCCTGAGGCGGGCGGGGGGACTAAGGGAGGGGCGAGCGCGGGGCGGGGCGGGGCGTGGCGTGGAGGGCGGCGGCGTGGCAGGGAGCGCGGAAGGGAGCGGGCAGGCGGCCCCCGCTGCCGGGGCGGAGAGCCGGGCGGCGGCGGCGGCGGCGGGAGGAGGGGGAGGAGGGGGAGGAGGGGGAGGAGGAGGAGGAGGAGGAGGAGGAGGAGGAGGAGGAGGAGGAGCAGGAGGAGCGGCGGCGGCGGCGGCCGGCGGCCAATCGGCGCCGCGGCGCTTGCGCAGTGCTGTGGTGACGGTGGCGCGCGGGACGAACGGAAAAGTGTCCGGGCGCGGAAGGGGAGCGGCGCCCCCGGCAGCGCGCAGGTAACCCCGCCGCCCTTCCTACCCGCACCCCCGCCCGCTCTCACGGCTCGGCTCGGCCCGGCCCGCCTCGCCTCGGGCTGGCGGGCCTGACGCATCCCCCCGGCCCGGCCCGGCCCGGCGGCGGAAGCGCCTCCGCGGAGAGGAGAGAGCGGCGCTGGGCCGCAGGCGTTACGGCTGGGGGTCGTGTTCGCGGCGGGTCCCCGGCGGGTGTGCCGCCCGGCCGGCGGCTCTGTCGCCGGTTCGCAGCTCCCGCCCGCCGATGGCAAGCGCCTGGGAAGTTCCCCAGCGTGGCTGGCCGGGAAGGTTGCGGTGCTTGAAGGCAGTAATCGGTTCCGCTGGATCGGGGCTGTGGTAGACAAGGACAGAACCGATGTGAATTGCGGCCGTGGAGAGCTGCCCTTGTTGTACCTTTTTCCCCGGTGCTTTTTATCGTGGTGGCGCGATTTTGATACTCTCAGTTGAACGGACTTTCCGTAGAAACTCTTCTTCCGATTTAGGCCGTTCCCTTTAGCTGCTTATTTCTGCCTTGCCAGCTGCGCTAACACACCTATACGTGGGGTCCTGCTGTGAACTGAAGCACTGAAGTCATTCTTTCACTTAAGAGTTGCACTGCTTCTGCTGCACAGCCGACTGCACCGCTGGAATGTGAATGGATGGGGGAAAAGCGCGACAGAAACTGTTTTTTTTTTCCTTGAGCTCATTTTTCAGTCAAGCCTCTGTATTACCAACCTCTAGCCACGACGTAAACTGGTTTCTGCAAGAGCAGTACCAAAAACTGCCAGAAATGAAATTGAAAACTTAATTTAGAATTTTAATTATATTGTTTGAATATCATTGTAGAACTCTGTGGCAACTGTTGCCTAGTTCTGCTCTTTCAGTATGTTGTATAAAATATCAATTCACTGATGTTAAGCATACGGTGAACCTTTTTGGACATGATATTCCTTCTCCTTTGCTTTTGTTTCTCTTTTTTTCAGATTCTTGGGAAGTCACTCTTCTTAAATAGAAACTTCCAACTTTAGCTATGTCAGAATCAGCCATATGGTCATTTTCTGAGCTTTAAAACTTCAGCACTTCAGGGTTCCTTAATTATCATGTGGGGTGTATTTGCTGCTTCTTAGAAGGCACTTGAGCTGTAATGTTGCCTTAAAGTCATGGAAAACTGGGAGCCTGTATTTTCATAGCATAGCTACTCTGGTCACAAAATGAAGTGTTGCTGAAAGTAGCTCACCTGTGTCTTGTAATGCATTCCTGCTTCTTATTTTACCCTAGTGCTAGTCTAACCTCATGAGTAGTCAATTTAGAGAGCTAAACCAGAAGAAAATGAACCTGTCACTGATGTGACTCCTTGAACAGGTTGTGATGGAGGAAGATGAAATTGCGCAAAGTGGCAGAATCCTGTGGCAGGGCATGAGACCATGATGGCCTTTCTTGGTGATATCTCTCTATTTGTTAGTTTGATGTTACAGTTAGTCAGATCTGTGTCCTCACCTCAGCTGAAGGATTATGGGGAGTTGTAACATGAGAAAGTTATTTGAAGAAACACTGTGAGTGTTTTTTAATTTATCTATTTATTTTCTGGATCAGGTGGAAACAATGGATGATGACTTTGTGGCTTCCTCCACACCTCCATTTCTCACTGAAAGCTTGGAGATGGCAATGGAAGTGGAGAATGAGAACTCAAAGCCGCCTTGTTTTTCTTGTGCTTTCGACAACCAAAATGGAGGGAGAAGCTTCTCTGCAGAATCTTATTTAGCAAGTGGGTCTCTTAAGAGGTATGGGGTTTTTTTTGAGTTACAACTATAATACCCTTCTAAGATGCTCTTTCCACTGGTGTTTGGTGCCTCTAAATGCTGACAGAGTTTCCAAATCAGTTTGTTCTTCAGCTCTTATGATCCTGAGATCAACTTGGTGGTATACCAAAGGGGGCAGGGCAATTGTGTTGATACACTGCTTTGAACAGTGTTTTAGGTCCAATTCCTAGCTTTGTGAACTTACTTTAAGATATTGTAAAGGAGCTGTTACAAGCCTGTTAGGACACTTCAAAACTGGCCTGTTGGGCAACAGCATCTGAGACCCCTTAAATTTCTGAGGAGGCTGCAGCACTGCTTTTTCCAGTCATATGCTCTCTTCAGTGCTGGCCCTTTCTCTCTTTTCCATGTGATAGAAACAAACCTGCTCTGCCCAGCTTCCCCAGATCGCTGGGACTGCGCTTTGTAGCTTTAAGACCATCTTTCTCAAAGCTCTACCTTTGCATGCATTCTGGATTTAAGGTTCAGGAGTTGCATGCATAACAAGTACATATTTTCCATGAGGTTCCAAAATGTTACTTTGGTTTAGTTAATACCTTCTTTACTGTCTGTGATCCAGCTTAGTTTTCTGTGCCATTTGCTGATCCTGCAGGGGTTGTCTTGTTTTTCCTACAAAAGTATAATCTTTCTGTCTATCTGTCTGTCCTCCTACCAAGCCTTATATTTTGTGTGGTTACTTTGGGGATTTTTAACCTTCATTTCCACAACCTCTTCTGTAAGGCCTTAAAGGGGGTTCCACTGCACCTCCCCTATTCCCTACCTTTTTTATCATATTTTTGTTTTTGTTGGGTCAGAGCACATTAATTCAAATCGATGTCAAGTAGAGGATTGAGAAAGCCTGTGTCTGCAGGAACGTATCAGTAGTGGATTCCACACTGACAAACATTTCATGACAGAAACAATTTCATGTGGAAACTCGCTCAGGAGCTTGTATGTAGACAGGTTTCCCAGATCGCTACAGTCATGATAATACTGTTCTCCTCTAATTTATTCACCTTGTCTACTTGGATTGTAAATTCTTGGAAAAGCCTGCATGTGAGGGACTCCTCTGTCATTATCTAGAAGAGGAGTAACTGAATTTAATTGTTAAAGGCTTCAAAACAGACCAATGTTTAAGCAGCTACCAAGTGAACTACAGGTTTTATGGGAGATTGAGCCAATTATTCAGCAGATGCTCTTTTTGCCTCTGAGAACTGAATTGGTAATAGTGCATAGTTCAAGAAGAATACAAATTTCGTGTGTAATATAATGAAAACCAAGTGCTTGCCCAGTACATTTTTTTATTTTTAAAACCAGAAATATTTCTTGCATATTAGTGAATTCAGCTTCATCTACGTATGAAAAGCAGTGGGAAAATTCTGAAATAATTTGCTTTGATGCCTTTGTTGTTATTATACAGCTTGCTGTGATATTTTTTGAAAGCACATTAATGAAATATTTTTATATTTGCACAATTAGTAATGTTTTAACAATTCTACACAGATGTCTGATTTTCTCCACTTTGAGTAAAATGGTAATTCTGATTTTATTTTTTCTTTAACCAGTGAAAGGGTAGTCATGGCCTAGTGTTAGTTTAAGTTCTAATAATGAAGTCACATTTTGTGACCCTCGTCAGTTCACCTGCCTAAAAGTGTGCTTTATATATTTTTATATTAATGTGCTTTTATCAGTGTGTTCTATGTAAATATTATTAAATGTATCTAAAGGAGCAAATGTATGTTCTAGCATTTGTTATTAGGCATGTAGTGTACATGGAGACAGATTGCAAACACACACTTACAGTGGAGCATGTTATCTAACATAGCAGCCTCTTCTGTTAAGGACAGTCTGTATGTTGTGTCTCAGCCTCTTTGTAAGGATTAAGATGTTTCAGGGTGGTAGCTTGTTAATTTTTATTTGTTTCTGAAATATACTGTGCCCTGTGACTATGTCATGTTTTTATGCTCTTGAAGCTAGGAGTTGTCATATTTTATGTACTAACTATTATATTGCTATAAAAGGTGTAACAGTCTGTCTTTTGAGAGCACTGCTACTCCTTCCTATCTACAGTATACATGTTGCTGATATACTGATAAAATATCAGTGGTACGTAAGCCAGCTATAGATACTGTATTCTACAGGTTTATTACTGGGGAATGTATGAATATTGTTGGCTCTGTTTTACAGGGTTTTGCTGAGACTAGATCCTTCTCCAAATGACTATGAAGAAGATGTAGTGGAAATGTTTGGCTTTCAGTGGGTTACTGAAATGGCATTAGTTGAATCCTGTAGACTTCTCTTTGGATTACTTAGGTATGGTAATGTTCATGTATTTCATAATTAATCCACTTCTGTAATTATACCCACCTTAAGATTGTAACAAACTTTTATGATTTCACTATCAAATACTTAAAAAGGCTGTGGGCTATGCAATGCATCCAAAAAGATTATGGTGTCTTAACACTCCAGTGATGGGTAAGACACAGATGGAATTATGGGAAGAAGTAAATTTTGTGTCACAGGTTGCTAATATTATGTGACTTATTATTAAGTTTGTGGTGCATATTTTAGCCATCATCAGATAAAAATTGGTAAGTATAGTTATTACAACAGAGCATTGTGATTAATTTAGAAGGCTCTAACTTCAGAATATATGAATAAACTATGTAAGATTTCCTTGAATGAGATTGTGCTACCCATATAATTAAAGTTGTCTTTTGAAGGTTTTATGTCCTTTTTTTGTGCATAAAGAAAAATGGAGGTTAAAAATCAAATACCGTAAATGCTGGATGCAGCACTTTCTTCAATTGTTTGGATTAGGGTAGCTTCAGCAATCTCTTCAGATACAGTTACTCAGTGTTTGACTAATTCAATGTAGATGTTTAATCTGGTCAATGCAAATACACAGATCACTGATAATCCTCTTTGCTTCTGATAATCCTCAGGATGTACAGCACATACAGAGAGTGGATGGAAGAGGAGCTTTTCTATGATTCCACAAATATATGTGATATATTCCATCATTCCTTTGATTGTAGTGGATTCTTCCATCCCTTTAGGGTATGACCAAGGGCATGATGTGAAACATCATTAATAGGGTCTGGCTTATTGAAATACAATGGCATAGATGGGAGGAAGTATATTAAAACCAGTATTATTTAGATATGCTTGTTTGATGCAAGCTTTGACTTCACTGTGATTTTAAAAAAAAAAATTAACAAAATCTGATAATGAAGGAAATAAAAGGATAACTTAGTTAAAAGAAACACTGTAGCCCTTTCAGCATTTAGTCTGAACTGTTTATGACCTGTTTATTAACATAAAATCACTGGGCAGTGAGAGCGATGTAGTTGATTTGTTGAATTAAATAGAT
The DNA here is from genome assembly GCF_947461875.1 of Haliaeetus albicilla. Classification (NCBI taxonomy): domain Eukaryota; kingdom Metazoa; phylum Chordata; class Aves; order Accipitriformes; family Accipitridae; genus Haliaeetus; species Haliaeetus albicilla. Next base: position 15,874,121 of record NC_091499.1, on the reverse strand, counting down.
TTTTTTCTTTAATGTAAACTGCTCTGTAATTGTAATAGAGATGAACCTAAGGCATAATATATTGTGGTTTTGAAGTTATTCAAGCTATACATGTTTTAAAACCTACTGAACTGGTAGAAATAATGGATTTCAGCTAACTCTTGGCTACGAGAGTTTGATTGCTAAGCTGTCTTTTGGTGTGACAAGTCCCTCTGCAAAGATATTCTCTTTCAGTTCATTTGTTCAATCATAAAATGGAACACTTTCATTTACAAACCAGTTGACAAGTGAAAGTAGAAAAACTCCTTTTTCCATTGCAGAAGTCGTATGTGTTAAGTACAAGTTATAATGATTCTTGAGGACAAGGTGGCTGTAAATAGGTCAATTTATGAAGTACAGATAATATCTGTGTTTAAATACATGCTTACAGAATCCTAGTATTTTTTAATGTGTCCATAAATATTAAAGATTGTTATTATTTTAAAATATTATAATAAATAATAATACTATACAGCGGAACTGCAAGTTAAAACTATTAATTGCACAATAAAAAAATTCTTACCTTTTTTTATGTGATTGAAGCTGTGTGAGTCAAAGTGAGTAAGTATATCCATTGAAGTGGGTATATTAAGACAATATATCTTTGACTGATTAATAAACAGAAGTACCAGTTTAACTGTCAGAATATTTATTTGCAAATCAAATGATTTAATAATTAACAAACATGAGGATCAATCTTTGAGGTGCAAATGCAAATTGAAATTAAAAAGACTTATTTAACTGATGATATCTTTGTTATGCTTCTCATGCCCAGTTTGTGCTTTTATTTTATCAGCCCACTGTATTCTGTCTTTTGTCAATTCAGTGGAGAGTCTTTTTTTTTTTTCCTTCCTGTGTGGCTCCTTTCTCACTCTTTCTTTTTCTAACCTTCAGCCTCAACAGCCTTCTTTCATAAAGTCCTCAAGCTTTAGACTTCCTTCCTTTCTACATGGTTGAAATACTTGAAAAATTTGTGTAGAAATTCAGCTTTGATTTCAAAACAAAACAAACAAAAAAACTCCACAACTCACCTAAATGGCTGAAGATAATCTTGAGTAGCTGGCGTGATTTTATCTAAGGAAGGAAGAGCTAAGGGAGATAATTTTAATGTGTGCCTGTCCTTTAATATGCAGGTTACAACCTGGGGTTTTGAATCCTTGTGGGCACTTCCTAGTTTTCAATTTATTTTTTTCCTAAGAACATTTGATCTGGGTTTGATCCAAGTATCCTGCTTTTGAATCCTTCAGTAGTTGCTGCTTTGACTGTATAAGAAATGAGGCAGAGAGCTCCTTCCTCAATTTATGCAGCATTTTCTTTCAAAAGTCTGTCTTACACAGTTGCACTTTTCACATATTTACTTTAGTACTGTGTTATCTCTGCAGAGCCTGTACTTGAAGACCACTTAAAAATAACAGTTGTTGCAGAATATGGCTGAGTACTTACCTATGTTACAGCTTTTTTTAATTTTTATTTGCAGTAGCAGTTAGCAGCTTCTTTAAAGATGTTCTCTCTCGCCCCCCAAAACTGAACTGAGTTTTAATTCTAGAGACACTGTCTCCTTTTACTCTGCTGTATTTGTTGCTCTTTATCTTTTGTGCTCAAGTTAAGCAGCAGACCACCCTAAGCAGGAAGCGGGAAAAGCTGCTGACAGAATTCACTAGTGCTCATCCGCAAGTGAATTAATTTAGTATATACTGAGTGTATGCCGTGAGGGCTAACTTTCAGGTTTATCCTGTGGTCAAATATGAAGTGGAGTTACATTTGTGGAAAGATCGCTTACAGGGAATGGCTTTCGGGGTTTTTGTGCGTGTGGTTGTTTTTTCCCCTCTCATGATATTTAGCTAATTTTGTGTTTGTTGTTACTGTGTTTAATGTTTTTAAAACAAGCAAAAATTCTATCCGTTGTCATTGCTTCACACTTGGATGTGTCTGTTGCCTTCCACTAATACTCTTTCCTAAGTTACATTTCTGTAAGCTTTTTCAGAAATACAAAGCAAGAAACACCTCTCACCTCTCTCTGTTCTATTTAGACCTTACTAAGATGTAGTTAAAGGACTTTTACCTATATAAATACCATAAACCTTTGTATTCCTTTAATTAGGCAACAGATACACAGACTGGAAAACCTAGTACAAATGAGTTCATCTGATTTTGGTAAGTTTAACACATGTAATCTGACACTGGGATAGGTATCTGACTACCTTTTCATTATAGGCTTATATTATCACAGATCACATTGTGCTTTGACTCTTGACCAAGGGCTCATGGAGTGGGCCACAGAACAGCATAAGCCTGCAGTAAGGGTACAAATATAGGCAACCAAGTGATGTAAGGTAGTGTGAAAATACATAGTGGAAATGTTGTGAGTCAGTTTGAAACCAGATCTGCCTGCATAGTAGGTACACAGGGCAATCCTGACCTTACTGACCTTAGTGGGGAATTTTGCATCAATTTGACTTGAGCAAGATGTCACCCCTAAGGTAGAATTTGGTGAAACTGTTAACTTATTTAATTAAAAATGGAAAGTTGCATCAAAACTCCCAATAACTATTTTAGTTACAAAGGTAGTGACTTTTTTCAGTGTTCTCTTGGCTTACATTTAAACAAGTTAGTTATAGAGTTATTTACAAACTTAAATTATCTTTGCAGCAGGATCGATAAAATGGGATCACTACAAAATGCTTTGTTTCAATTAAACACTAAGGCATGAGAAGCAGTATGTTTCTGAAGGATTATTGCAGCCTTGGGCTTATTCTAAGTTTGAAGGCTGAATTACTTAGCAAGTTGAGAAGTAATTACTCAGAAATAAACTGTCTGTAGTATATTCTCATTACAGATAAATTGCTAGTGTTCCAAGAGTGTGAGTGAATATTTTTACACATTATTATTTTGGTTTGGTATTGTCATGCTCTGCCATTTAAATCATTGGTATGAATTTATCATCAAGCTTCTTTCATATGCTTTTGTTGATTGTATCTTAAAAGTCTAATTTTGCTGACATTGAATACATAAGTGGAAATAGCCTTATTTTAAATTACATTTGAACTTTGATATGGTAGCCGGACATCAAGCAACTGTTCTGTAGTTCTTTTTCCCTTAAATTTAAGCATCTGCTTGGTCCTCTTCTCTGTATCCTGTTCTTCCTCTTGTCAAATAAGCTAGTAAAATAAATAGCTGTTGAATTTTATGCTTTGCACCAGGCTTTCTTTGTGACTTAGAGCAAGTCACTGATCCATCTGTGACTCAGTTCCTCCTTTATACAAGCAGGCTGGTAGGAGAGGGGTGTTGTGAGGAGTAAAATATTTAAAATGATCAGGCAGTGTGATGTTAGGTATTATTGATGTCTTAGATAAATTCGCTGTTGCCACTGTTTAAAACCCTAGTTTAGAGTTTTAACTCAGTAAATCTTTCTTGTGTGTATATGTTTTTACAGATATCAATACTGTATATTTAATTTCCTATCAGTCTTAATGAGATTTGGAGACTTGGTACTGAGAACTGTGTAATGTGGAAGCCATATAAAATCTTTTCTTATGCTCTGTGTTGTTTTGTCTTTTTTTTTAAAATACCTGATATGTTCTTAACACTCTACTGTTCCTGTTTTGTTCCACTTACTTCATCGCTCAATGATTTATGACAGTATGCAAAAGATTTTGTAGTGAAATACTGTAATATAAAATTTTGCTTCAACAGAACTTCTGAGAACTTAGGGTAAAATATTTGTTACTGCTACAAAGCAGCAGTAATATCTATAAATAATTCCTTTAGAACAGAGTGATTGGAGCCTCTAAACCTGTGGTTCACTACCATGGCAGATCCTATGGCATCTTGAGTGGTAGGGGTAGGCTGTACACTGGAATATTATGGTACTTGTACCAGTTGATTTGCTTCACTCTGTGAGTGTTGTTGCTCACAAGATGTTGAGATTGTGCGTATAAGCCTAAAGTTTTATTTGTGGGGTCCATAACAAGTGGCATACGTGAACTTCAAGGTTACCTGGAGGATATAGGGGAAACAAAGGAGAGACAGCGAACAAGAAAAGGAAAGGGAAGACTCCCCAGTGGCCAGCTGGGAAGAGGAGCAAAGGCGACTGCCTTTCCCTAGACATGCAGTCAAATGCAGCAGGCGTCAAAGTTTTTGCCATTCATCTCCTCTAGCACGATACACTTTCATTGGGGCCTGCCCAAACTCCTCATTTGCTGTTCCCATTTATGATGCTCTTAATGATTGGCACGTGCTTAATCAGGTACATGTTTTGCAGGCTAACTGGTTGCTAAGCATTTGCATATATATATTTATATTATTGGACAGTAGTTACTGGGTATTTAAATGACTGTATCTGCTTTGTTATGCACTAAGTTTCATCCGTGTCTAGTATAAGCTGAACGCTACAAGGCAAGATGTGGGAATAAATGAGTGATTCTCACACCAATGGCAATAGCTTCCAATGAATTTCTGCCATAGTGATGGTGTTTGAGCTTGCAGGTGCAAGATAAGGAGGGTAACACCATGAGAACAACAGCTTCAGGGAGCAAAGGAAAGGAGACATACAGCCTCAATAAGTGGCTGAAAGAGTACAGAGCTGCAAGTGAAAGGCAGGCTACAGGATTGTGAGTGGATGGCTCTTAGCATTACACATTTTAAGGCACTGTGCAACAACGTGATGATTCCTAGGAAGAGAAGTTACAAAGCATATTTCCAAATAAGTCCACCTGCTTAAGTCCCTCAAGAGAAAAGGATGCTGAGAAATTGTTTCACACATCTTTTCTGAAGGTGTCTTGGAAGCAGTCAGGGAGCAGGGCAGTAGGGTTGAATGATTTCTTCTAGCCCTGATTGCTTGCCTCTGCCACCTTTCCTGAGGGACTGGATGCCTTCTTTTCTCTGTGTATCTGGATGTGTGCCTGAGATGGTAAGATAAAGAATGGATCCCTCTGGCAAGATGACATTTAGAAGTGGGGTTTTGCCACCAGTCACCTTCCAAGTTGTCCTCAGAAAAGAGGGTGGCTTTCCAGTGGTCTTGTTTAATTACTGGGGAAAAGGCACATGTTACATGAGTCACAGTCTGGGCACATCTGCTTTGAGCTGTTGATCTCTTTTACTTCAGGTCAAGCTGCAAACTTGCACTCTGAAGCGGAGACCATCAGGTGTCAATGTACTGAGTTTTTGCATTATGTGAAAGTTTTCATCTTCAGGTGAGATTTGCACACAATTTACCAACTTATGTACTGAGCTTTGCGTAGCTGCTTCTTAGCTGTTTTCTGATTGTGTGTCTGTGTATGTGTGCTCAGGTATCTGGAACCCCCTAAAGTGGAATATGATGGAATGCTCCATCCATATGAAGAACTAGAAGCGCAGTTACCATCTGTGTTGGTGGAAGAGCTTCATGCTTTGACCATGCACATTGGTCACCTTTGTGAACTCCCTAGTAGTGTCCTGGCAGCATTTACAATTCAACATCAGGCAAAGGTTGATGTCTTTTATAAACTTATGAATTTTTTTTGTGTAACAGTACATATTCAACTTGATAAATTTTGGCCGAATAAGAATTAATCTTTCTTCAGGCTGAAATTGAAGTTATGCTTTGTATTTTTTTTTCCCCTTTATTAACTAAGTGCCATCCCATAATTGGCAAACTCAACTAATGAGCTCTGGATTTTCCATTGTTGTTTTTATTTATTTATTTATGTTTATGTTTTATAGCTTTTTAGAATTCTTCTTGCACTGAACAAATGAGGATATCTACAGGTAGATAAGTAGGCTTGAATTAGCGTGGTATGTTTAAAAAATTCCTTGGTGTTTGTCCTTACTAATAGTTAGAATTTCTGAGCTTCCCAGTAGGAGGGGCACTTTTTTTTTAAAATACATTCTGAAATCTGACTCAAAATAGGAAAAGATCATGCATATAAAGAAGGAACGTGCAGACATGGAAGTAGGCACTGCAACATTAAACACTAATAAAGTATACACCATTAATATTTGTGCATACATATAATAAATGCTTTTAAATCTTTTAGAAAGAAAAAGGAATTTCAGTCTTGGGTTGTATAAACTAGTATCTGGAGAGGAATGATCCACTGGAAAGCAGCATTTTGAATCTTTCTGTTCATTTAGCTTGTCAGTATGGCCACTGTTGAGCTGATGAAAGAAACAGTAATTTCGAGTAAACTTTACAGAAGAGAATATTAAAATTTTGGAATTACTTTAAAAGCACACTTTTCTGGAAAGGAAAGGATAACTAAGGGTGTTGTAATCTGTCAAGCTTGAATCAAAACATTGTGTTTAAATTGTAGTTTAGATCAGATTAAAGAGTTCACGAACATCCTTTACAGACAGAATTAATTGTCATGAAGGTTTTTTGTTTGTTTTCTTTTTTTTTTTTTTAACTAAATGGTATTTTTGTGTGTTACAGTGTATTTCATCATAGATCTCCATAATGTTCACTGCAGGCAAAACATGTGCACATCTTCACGTGTCTTCGTACAGTATCCAGAATTTGCTAAAGAAATGTTAAAAATAATTAAATGTGTATATTTCCAATCACAGGTCTTTCCCCCTTCATGGCATTTACTACACCTCCACTTGGATATTAACTGGCTAGTATTGGAAGTTCTTCATGTACTAAGTGAAAAAATGATGAGTAAGTATGTAGGTTTTTTTCTTGAACTTACTCTTGTACATATGACTTACCTAGTTTTTTCATGTTAATTTGTCTGGAATCATTTACTACTTTTGGTAGTTTTTAAGCATAGCTTTATTTAATAGGATAAACTCAAATATGGTGAAGGCAGGTTCTTCGTGAATCTTCAAGTAGCTGAAATTAAATTAAATAGCATTAGGAATTTGTTCTATCAAAACTTGACCAAGATTACAAAGTTTGTTCTCAACTGATGCTTACAACATACTAACAATACACTTTTTGACATCACAAATAAAAATACATTTGCAGAGATTCAGAATGCATAACAGTGAACAGCAATTTGATGAAAATGATGTAGAAAAAGTGTCCAAGGATGTACCAGAGCAAAGAGTCTCAGAACAGAGAATTCGTATTGTTAACCATATGTGATGCTAAGAAAATACTGGGCAAAAGAAGAAGCCTCAGTCAGAGGAGTTTGTAAAAGTACAGAAAAAGAAAAGGGACTTTAAAAAAAAGTCTTTAAAAGGGCAAAAAGTAGATTGATAAGAATAAGCTGTTCATAGAAGCTAGATAAAAAAGGTCATAGAATGCAATTGAAGAACCCAACTTCAAGTTAATTCAGTTTGCTGAAGAATTGTTAAAATACAGAAGACAACTTTATTTGCTTTGTGAGAATTATATCTATTGTTTGTGTCCATGCTAGCAAAATAAATCACAGAAATGTATTTTCTTCTATAATCGTGTCACTACAACCAAACTTACCCCCCACCTCCCATTATTATAAATTATCAATATAAATTCCATATCGAAATTGCAACAATTGGGAGTAATGTTGAGGTCCAGAAAGAATGCATTGTATGTTTAGCGCAGGTAACTGGTAATGAATCTGAACTCTTGGATTAGCTTTTGCCTGCTCTGAGTTCTGTTGCAACACAGCCTTGCTCAGATTAATGCATCTTCACTGTTTCTGCATGTCTGTGTTACTGGATAATGTGTGGATTGGCTGTTTGTTCTGTAATTCTAATTTTCTTTTATGATCTGTTGTGGGATAACCCATTTTCCTTTTTGGGGGCTTTTTGGAGAAAGGGTGGGAAAACTTGGAGGCAACTTACTGTCTGGAATTCTATATTTCTAAAGTTCTGAGTAATAATGCGGTAATCCATTTTTGTAAGAGAAAGCTTGTGCTTTTTAACAACAAAATTTACTGGTCAAGACAGTAGTGTCTCTGTAAAGTAAACTTGTTTACTTGTTATCTTGTCTTGTATTCTTATATGCCTTGTAGAATTTCATAGGTTCTCATCTCATTCTGTAGAGTATGCTGAGTAGAAACTTCCCACTGCTGAGACCAATGGTGGGACAGTGGGTTCAGGGCTTCACCCTGCATTTCCAATAATAAAATACAGGCTCGTTCTACATATCTTCTGTTCCACTGATGTCAGGGGAGTTGTACTGTTGAAAAGCTTGTGGGATAAGATCTTACAGCCTCTTAACTTTACCATTTTATCTGTGTTAATGTCTACAAATGCTCAAGTTGGAATATGATCATGCCAGCTTTTTACATCAACACATCCAAAGGAAAGTGTTAGACCTCTCCAGAATTGTTTGTCATCAACTTGCATATCTGCAAAACATGTCATGGTTTCAGAACATGCGCACTGGCATGTGACAAAAAGGAACTTGCAGATAAATAAATCTTTATTCCACTGCAAAAACTGTGCCAATAAAAGGCTGTAAAGTGCCAAACTATTTTACTGTCAGCCAGAATAATACCAGACTTCAGGGTAATAATTCAGGGACTAGCTTGATCTTAGAATGGATGAACTTTCCCAAATGAGTTTGTAGATTAAAATTACATACAGTTCAACAAGCCAATTCTAAAGTATATAGAATAGAAAAAAAATTCCTCTCTGTCTTGTATTCCTACAGCCGGGACTAAATAGGTCTAACTTTCTTTTGTGTTTTAGGACAAGTTGTATATGCTAACCGCTTCATAAATCTAACCGGAGAGAATTTAACCAGTATCAGTTTATTTGAAACACACTGTGGAAATCTCATATCTGATTTAATAAGTTTGTCCATCAACAAGTATATAAAGGTAACTTTTTTCTTTATGTAGGACACAGGCAGTTAGATGCTTGTATTGGGACCCATATGAATTAGATATTGCACCAATCCATAGATGATTTCTTACTGCTAAGTTTTAAATGTTATGTATGGATTTATATCCCCATGTTTTAAAGAGTGTTATTTGTTAGGAGCTAAAATTGTGTTATATTTATTCATGACCATCTGGCAGTTGAATGAGAGAGTAATATTGAAATGCACTGTGTACAGAGCAGAAGTGAGTGCCACATTTCCTAAGTTCAGTGTTCCAGGTTTAATGCCAAACATGGCACAGTCTAAAAGGTTTAGAGCTATAGGTTCAAAAAAAAAAAAAAAAAATCTTTTCAAACCCTCTCAACAGAAACAAAAAGAGAGTAACTATAATCCTGGCACTAAGCTAACTGGACACTTACAGACTGTCATATTACAGTTTATTGTTGCACTGCTCCTATTTCCACAACCTCATCTTTCTGTTACAGTGATTTTATGTTTGTCAAGGGAAAACTTGTCCTTCTCCTTTCTTTTCTTTTTCTTTCCTTCTACAGCTGCAGTGTTTTTCTCACTTGTTTTGAGCACTCCAAAGCTAGAAAGTCATAATAGCTCTGTACAGCAGCTAGTAAAAGAACTACATAATCTTCTTTGTGTCATTGTGAAACCTGCTTTAGGTGGGCATGTGTCATACACGAGTGCAGGACTGAACTCTGAGAATAAGTAGCAGTGACCACTGTATAATTTATGTTTTCCTAGTACAAAGACATGAAAAACGGAGTTCCCCTTCTTTCATATTACTGTTGGGGGGGTGGGAATGGCTGTACTAGCATTTGATAACTGTTCTTTTAAAGTATCTTTCTGTAGAGAACTCTGTTACCTTTTAAAATCAGTTTTATCTATTAAATTATCAGATAATACTGCAACTTCCTGCCCCATGAAAAGCAAATAGATGAGAGTAATTTTTTTAAAGGAAGATTCAAATAGCATCTGTTGACCATTGTGCTTGATGGTAGGCTTTGAAATGTCAGATGTTAAAATGAGAAATTCATCCTACTTCCACAGAGCTATATTACAAGGAGAGAAGATTTTTTTTTTTGCCACTGCTTTCTCTTCAGCTCTCCCTGGGCTTGAGGCTCAGAGCTTGAACTAGTTCTATTGGAGATTGATTTCTGAAGTGGAGCTTGCACTTGAGCTGGATAACATGTCTTCAGCTGGTGCCTCCTCTAGTATGCATTCATTGCTATAATCCAGTAATAGAAATAATGTCCCTCAAAACTGTTGAAAACACCGATACCCATAATAGATGACACTGCCAGATCATCACTAAAACACGTCATTAAGCTTTTGGCTGAGAATTTTCAGAAGTGCAGCTCTTAACATTGTGGGTATCCTTGAAAGGACGGATGTAAACTCTAATCCGCCAGACTCATATTTGCAGATCTGTTTCTTGGGGCAGCTCTGGTATCAAGACATTTGACTTGGATCATGTACTGAGCCCATTGTGCTCTGAGATACATTTGGCAGAGAAATATATATCCTTGGATATCTTCTTTCTATTTTCAACAGCATGTTTCTGGCACCAGGGCTCTATTGTCTCGACAGTACCACAGTTTGAGGTTATAACCATTCTTACCAAGATACTGAACTTGGGATGTTGCAAGCGGAAATCCAAGCTATCTCTGAAGAAAACAATGTCTCGATTATCCTTAGTCTAACCAGTATCTGCGTGGTGTCTTGCTTTGATACTACTAGCCAAACTCTATCCTGGATGGATACTGCACATCTTGTGCAGAAGAGATCCTGCTATCTTGAGAAGAACACAGTAGTAGGCGCAAGTAGTAGATGGAAAAACCTAGTTGCTGCAACAACTGGTACTCCATGTAAAAGGCCTGAAACTGTCACTTGTAAGATAGTTTGTGTACCTAGTATTTCCATAAAATCCTCCAGTGTTATAGTGCGTCTGTAATAAGTAGACTGCTCCTTTTTGAGGGATCTGTTTTGCTCTTTGGTGATGAGTCATAACCAGAGTATTTTTGAGGCACTTCATTTTTGGGAAGTTAGTAGTTAAATAATAAATTTTTCAACAGACTTTAGTAGTCACACTGATGTTTATTCTCAAGATAATATTTACATAAGATTAATTCAGGTTGTTGAGAGATTCCCATAACAGATCTTTAACTAAAAGCGTGAGGAGGCATAGGCACATGAAAAACTCTAAACAGCGTATGTGGAATGTGAATAATACAATTATGTTAAATATTTCAGTCTTGACCTCGTGGTGTATTTAAATTGATTATCAGGGTCCACCCTGGCAATTTCATAGGGTAAGCAGGGTTCTTTGTAGAGAGAGGAAAACAAATTATGTGTCACACTTCTAAATACATATAAATTAATATTTATAATTAAGTGTTCAGTATTTAAACCTGATTTGGAGCTGTATGAAAACAGCAGTTGTAAACCTATTATTCTAAAGGTGGGTGGTAAATCAAAAGTCTGTATCCTTATAGAATGTTATACAGATTTGAATCTATTGGTGATACACTTGTTCTTCTAATTGTGAGAGTGTGGTTTTTAGTCATTAACTCTCACTTCTGTAATGTCTTTCACGCAGATACTGCTGTCACTGGCATTGCATATTTTGATTTGATTTTTAATTTACACCATTAGATTTCCAAATTCAGAAATGATTTTAAGTACCAGTGTGATTTGAGGATAGTTGTGCATGAATGGATCAGGAAGAGCATGAGGATATAAAAATTCAGGATTCATCTCATCAGATCTAGGTGTCTAGGAGTTAGTTGGCTCAACTAGTCACTCTAGGTTCTTTTTATTGTCAGGGAAGGATAGCAACAGTTCTTTATCCTGCAGTGAGTTAGATGAATTAGTCTCTGTAGGTGCCCATTCCCGTCTATTTGCTTTAGAGGACAGTAAGTTGATTATTCAAACTTGGACTACTCATTGTTTAGGGATAAATTGAGTATGAGGTGCTTTGTCCTGCCTCTCTTCTTTCAACATTTCTGCTATTGTGTCCTTGTTGAAGGTAAAATGTGCTGAATTATGCTACTTAAGCAAAGTGTTTCTCACTATTTTTACTACCTCTGAATAGAATTCAGTGGATTCATAGGTCCTAAGACAGAGTAAGTAAAGTTTTGTCTATACTATGATTATTTCAAATACAGTGCTGGTAGGTCTTAAAAACATTAAAGCGTACAGAGAATTTTTATGTATTTAGCACTTCCTTTTGCTGTTTTGCTTATTTTGTTTCACAATTCAGGGAATGTAAAACTGAAAGATGAATCACAAGAAGACTACTTAGCATTTGAAATGCATCAGTCTGAGTGAATTTTGTTAAATATGGAATAGTAATCAAATAACGTACATGACTTGAAATATGCTGTTTTATGCATATTAAAAGAATGCCTTCCAGTAAATTTACCGAAAAGCAGATTTTGTGAAATGTTGTGGGAACATTAACATCCTCATGCCAACAAAAACATATTCTACTAGCATTATGCCTAGTCATTAAGGATTTTTCACTTAAAAATAGCAACAATAATAGCTATTAAATCATTTGAAATCTTTTTCTTATCTTCCCAAGAACATCAAGAAAATCTAATCAATCATTTTTTCTTTTCCATACTGTCAGACAATGAATCAGTATTTATTGAAATTCTTTTTCATTTAGCCCTCAGCATCCCGTTTTCATTTGGTTAAATAATGCTTGAAAGTGGCTTGGAAGAAATAGCACAACCTGTAACTTATGCAGAATTAGCAAACGGTCTTTGTTGTATGAGAGATATATTTCGGGTATTAATGAAATAATCCACTTTCCAATAGGTATTTGTAGCTATATTATTTAACTGCAAAAAAACCCAAACAACCAAAACCAGAGGAAATATTGGTACATAAAATGCAATTTCAAAAAATAACACTTTTCTGAATAATTGTATTGCATGTTCTCTTTCAGGTGAGACCTTCTGAGGCTCTTACTAGTCACCATTATCTCTGTACTTGCATTAAAGAATTATGGATTCTACTTATTCAGTTGCTGGACCACAGAAATAAAGGGTCTCACACAGAGGTAATGGAAGAGTACTGTTACACATGCATGCGTGTTAAATACGCAGTACAGTCACCAAATGTCCCCAGATTGCCATGAATGCACTAGTGCACATATCTGATAATAGAACTGAGCTTCATATTTGCTTTAGGAGGACTGCATGCTAGCTGTGATGCTTTAGGCCGCCGTCTTGAATGTGCATCACGTCCTGACTCTAGGTTTGCGGTGTACTGTTTAGTTATGACCTAGGGCACTGAAAAGGAGTGCTCCTTGTGCCAAGGAAAGCAAAGCAAAGGAATAGACTGTGAAAGTTGTGTGGTAGAACAAAAGAAAAGAAACCATCTTTACCCATTTTTAAAAGAAATTATTATTTGCAATTTATGTGTTATGTCATGCAATGGTTCATCTGCAGGCATTAGAAACATGAGTACAGTCAGACCAATGATCCATCTGGCCCATGTTTCTGTCTTTGATACCCATTCCTTAACTACCTGTACAAAAACAACCTGTTTTTTGTTTTTGAATCTTGCAGTTGCTGACTTCTTTTGATGCCCTCTTACACTTTTATTGGAAGAGCCAATCACTACCTGTTCTCCTTCCTTGCACCACTATTACTTTATATGTCTCTTCAGTTTTTTTTCTGGTATCTCTTCCCTTCTGCCTTTTCTAGGCTAAAGAGTCTTACTGTATTTAGTCATTCTTTTTACAGGTGCCATTCTTTGCCTGTGGTCATCTTTGTCACCCTTCTCTGAACCTTTTTCCATACTACTACATCCTATTTCAAATGGCAGAGTACCAGCATTGCATGCAGTATTCCAAGTATGGGTTAGGTGGCCATATGATCTTATACATTGCATAATGATATTTTCTATTTTGTTCTTTTCCTTTGCTAATATTTTCTAGTGTTTTGATTTTTCTTTGACTGCTGGTTAGAACTGAGCTGGTGTTTCTCTGACTGAAAATTAAGAAGTGTCAAAATCCTTTGAAAGTTTTCTGAAATAATCTTTATAAACACTAAAGCTGCCATCTGCACAATGAGTACTGTTCACTTAGTATAGAATGAAGTACTTCACAGTGTAGTGTTTGTACTCATAGCTATTTGCTCATTAATGACAACAGATGTAAAGGTGGACAACACAAGTGAAACTTCATTAGCGTTAACTGTTCATGCTAGCACTAGCATGTTGAAGCATAAGTTAGGATCAGGACCCAGCTAAGGTGGGTGAAATACAGGTGCAAAGAAGTTGCAGAGAGTTTCTGTGTAATTAGGGAAGATAGGCACAGGCTGTAAGAAGTAGTAATATTGTGGTGTAGACAGGGATCCGAGCCAAAGAATTAATCAGTTTGTCAGTGCTGGAACAGACTTGGAACAAAACAGGGAATTTGAACCTCAGTTTGCTGTCTTTCACGTTGATTCTCTACCATCTACTACTATATTCCTCTTGGTTAGGTTAGGCTGGCACTTAGAGTTTTACAAAAATCTGTTATAAAAAGTCTTCATTAAAGAACTGTAGTCTCTCTCATGTGAGTGTTGGTGCACCATCCCGTCTGCACATCGTCATTCCACCAGCTTGTAATTTTGTCTGTGAAGTATCACACCATGTTCTTCCTTGTGACCAAAGCTTGTCCTTTCACAATGCTTTTTACTGGCAATTTAAAGCTGATATTCTAAAGTAGCCCCAGGTTTTCTCTGGTAATAATGAACACTGGTTTTTGTTATTTTCTTTAAATGGCTTGTCATCTTGCTTGTTCTCTGAAAATTAATCAATAAGACAGTATTGTAGAGAAAATTGTTAACATAGGCTTTGTAATTCAACACAGTTCAAATTTACTTTTTCATTTTCTATAGTGTTTCTGGAGCTTGGTGAACAAAAATCTAAAGAATATTTTTGAAAGGCCAAGTAGTTCTGAAAGGATGTCTGGTTTTGAAACAATTCAGTGTAAAGACCCGTTGAGTTTTAGCTGGTGGATTATTACTCATCTGGCATCGCTCTACCAGTTTGACCGTAATGGAAATCTAGATGAAAAGGTGGGTATGCTTTTTTCTAAATACCTAAAAGTTGTTATAATTTATTCAGGTCTCTAACTTTGCTTGGTTATTTTTGTTGGCAGAAAACAATTCATGTTGTAATACAGGAATTTTCACACTCCTTAAGAAAAGGTCCTTTAAGATTGGTGGTGTTAAAGTGTGCTTTGTACAAGTCAGTAAACATTCCAGGAGCCCCTGACATACTCATGTTATACACCACATATTCAGTAGATTACTGTGTTTGGGAAACTTGAAATATCCCAACTAGTTAGTAGCACATATACTTAATGATGTAGCATATGTTTTAAGACTGTCTGCCTGCAGCATAAATGCTTCACTGGGTTTGTTGTTTTAGGAACTGAACATATTAGAGTGTACTGTACGAAGTATAAACCTCAAACATTGACTGTGTAATTGTTAATGCCACTTTTTAAAAAAAAAGCGGTAGGTCTGTTCTGGGTAAATTCCAATCTGTCTAATTGCATTCCCTTTGCATTGCAGCAATGGCATGATGAGGTGCACATATGTTTGTGTATGCAGTTTAATTTTCTGTATTGGTGTGGTACCAATAGACACTGTTTAATAACTGTTGAATTCAAGTTTCAGTTTAGGAAGTTCTGGCGGTAAGTTGCAAGATGTTTGCTCTTAGAAGGTGGCCTTAGATTTTCTTACTGGCTAGAGCAGGCTAGTCCCCGATTAATCAGGTTCTTGTCTGTGAATCTCATTGTGAGGGACTTGACATTACCATGCATTCTGTAAGGGACCTAGATGAGACCTGCATATGCCACTCCTACACCTGTAAGATGTATATAGGGCCATACTTGGTACTGATGCATCAAATTCCTTCATGGACCTCGCTGCAGTTTTCTGCAGTTCTGGCATCATATAAGCCCTGACGCTTCTTTCATTCTCTTACTTCATCCTGCCTAGTCTTAAGTTTCTAATCATTTATTTGCAAGGAAAGAAGCATTTGTTGAGGCAATTCATCCTTTTTGAGAGGTACGAAAGCTGACCATTTTTCTTAATTGACTATAGAGGGAGCTGACTAGAAGCCAAAGAGATCGCTGAAGATCCAGAAATCTAGATTTTGTGGACTTTTTTTGTCTGATAGTGTTTTTGGCGCTAGGGAGAATCATGTCATGCCATCTTCTGTCATCTGTCCTTCTGTTCTTTGATCTTTTGCCTCATTGTAGTTTGGGGGTGGGGTGTTTTTTTGAATTGGTTGGGTTTATATTCCCTAGTTTGCCAAGCACCAGCTATATATGGCTTCTTCCACAAATTGGGCTCAAATACCCTTTCTTGTAAAGTGTCTTTTATTATTTATAATATAGTAGTGTGTATTAAAACTGGAAATGTCATACCCTTTTTCCTTTTTCCCAAAATCTTTACCATGTTTTCCTGTTCTGACTTGGGACGAAAAGTTGAAAACCTTGAAATACATTTGTGAACTGCAGATCTGTAAAGAGGGAAGAGTCTGATCACATCAGTTGATCAATTTGTTTTGATAACTTAAAATCCCCCCCCCCCCCCATCTTTAGATCTTTAAAAGCATTAGTATATAAACAGAGAAGGAAGGAAAACTGTTGAACTTCTGTGAATACTTCTAATCCTACGTAAAATTAGACTTTCTAATAAAAGTAAGAATTACTTCAATTGATTTTTATCTTGCAAATTCCCTGATTTGTCAAAAAAAAAAAAAAGATAGGGAAGGTGTGGTAACTCTGCTTGAATATTTAGCTGAAAAACTCATGACCATTTCTGGTGACTAGAGGACTTGATCAACGTGGGATGCTTATGCTTCTGCTGCTTGCAGGTTGACAGATCCTTCAGGATCCTGTGGCAGGCTGCTCATTATCATGTGGTTCAGTCTTTTCTGATAATACCATTGCAAAATAAAGCAACTTCTTATTCATACAGTATAAAATTGCAGACCACATCTGATTGTTATACGGAAGGTTGTCTCAAGCTTCACTTGTTTTTGCCCCATTACTATGGTAGTGGGGGAGGACCACAAACCATAGTGTATTTCAGAGGGACATTGGGGAAGATTAGAATTACTATACTCCCTGCTTATTAGAGGAACCTACATGGAGAGAAAAGGTTATTCCCAGGTTGAATACAGAAACCAGTGTGAAGCAGACATTTATCCTGGGTTTCTTATATTTTATGCCCTAATCAAAATGCAGTGATACTGTTTACTTTGATCATTGGATTTTTTTTTTCCTGTCTCTCATACTGATACATACTATGTATTTAGCCTCATGAGAGATTATTTTTTGCCCCAGGCACTATATTATTTAAATAAGCCAAACAGATGTAGAATGGAAAAAAGGATTCCTGTTGTTCTTATTTTAAAGTAAGAATCTGAGATGCAGTGACAGGAAGTGACTTGCCCGAGATTAAATAATATTTTTTCCTTAGAGCCCACCTGGGAGAAGAGAATTTCCAAGTCTCGATTTGTAAATCATGAGACCGTCCTGTGCATGCTCCCCTTGATGTTTCCAGTAGTCTTTATGTTCAGACTGTTAGCTGTGCTTCGCATTTCTCTGAGTGTGACTGTGAGTTTGTCCAGGGATCCCTGTTCTCTTAAGTGCCATGGGTGCTTACAAAAAAAATCTATTGGTAACAGCAGTGCCTTTTCACACACCACAGGAATGTAATCTGTCATGGATAGTTGATGGTAACCATTTTTCTTTAGGTCCAGTCTGCAATGCCCCTCCACCCCCCCACCCCCCTGCCGAATTACAGCCTCAAACATTCTTTGAACATTACAAGACCGTGATATAAATTTGTGAAGTCAGTGGAATTACATCAGGGCTCAATGTAGTCCTGTTTTGTTGGTTAAACATCTGATATGATAGCTTCGTGACACATGCTTTCTTTTAATTAACTGTGATCAGAGGTGGGAGGGTGATGTGTCATAATGATGGTTATTCATGTGCTCTGTAGTAAAAATTGCCTCTAAGCCTATGTCATCTGTGGGAGATTTTCAATTTTTTAATGTGGTCTGCATGGCCTTGAGGTTATTATGAAAGCTTTTAAAATTCTAAATAGGTTTCAGACTTGCTTCTTTTTATTTTTTCCCCTTTAGCTCATATAACATAATTTCAAATATGCAATGATTCATATATATTGAATATATATTTCATAAACATGAAACCATTTTTTTAAACTGGAAAATTTTGGCCAGGTTTCTTAGAGACTCTGTTGTGAGTGTTGTACAGTACATGTCTTTCCATAACCCTCCATTCAGGTCCCACTTCACTCTTCTGAAAAGCAGGATTTGTACATTTGAAAACCAAATGGGACCTTATGAGAAAATTTGCTACTTCTGAACATTGCAGGGGTCAATTTCAATATACCATGGGCTAGGGAAATATAGGCAGTATTACTTGGGGCTAAGAATTCTTGCCTTTGAATAGAATAATCTGAAATGACTACATGGCAAGATATGCAAACATGGACATCCAGCTGAGAAGCTTGGTATGGCTCTTCCAGGTAGTCAGCTGTTAGTCCTTGCAGAAGTTTCTTCCTGCAAACCCAGAGGGTCTCAGCTTAAGTTTTTGGTCGTAGCAGCACTTGTGTGCCCTGTAAGGTCTTGAGGTATGTATTCTCTGACAAGGATGGATTGTAAACAGTTGCCATGCCATATCACCAGGGTAGCAGGGAATACTGTTAGGATGTAAATTTAGTGAGATTTGCATGAAACAAGTCTGTTAAGATAGAGACAATTGAGGCTAAAAAAAAAAAAAAAAGAAAAAGAGCACAGCAGGTGATTGGTGTCACTTTTTCCTGAGTTTGGGCTGAACCTGGGTGCACTCTTGTAATCAATTTCAGTTTGTGTCAGGAGTTCGCCCTAGATTACTCCAAGATCTTGTAAGGTGATCTGCATACTGCAGAAGCTGGAACTTTGGCTATAAATTGTATAAATCATGTGTCCTTAGGCTGTAGGGTTGCTAAAAGCATGTTCTGAGCAGGTTCCAGACATTCAGAGGTCTCATAGTCATTTAGCATGACTCTACTATCTACTCACCTCCGATAAATCTGGCTTTTGAACAGTTGATTAGCTTTTCTTGGGATCTGCAGTAAGACCATGCCAGTGTGTAGGTATTCACATAACATCAAGCTCTAAAATACAGCAGTCAAAATACGACATAAAATACTAGCCAGAACTGTCTAGGAATGCTGATTGTGCAATGGGTTTTACTCATTATTGAAGTGCTACTTTTACTCCTTAGCTACTTGTTGATGCAGTGGCCTCTCCTCCTGTGACAGGATGCTAGCTCTGGTTTCATGATACAAAGGCTTTGGCATTAATGACAGCTTAAGAAGTCCTGTTTACCACCCTAGGCATGATATGCCTTCTGCTCTTGTGGTGCAATTATTTGTGTCCCTATTCTATGCCCTCGGTCAGGCCCTCCTCCCTTTTTCCATTCTTTCTTTCTCTCCTAAAGCTCTGGGTCAGTTCACTGATGTGGTTCACGCTGTCCCTCACAAACAGAAGTACCAGAACAACTGAGTGGTGGCATGCTACAGCTGTGAGGGCAGGAAGAACAGCTGCCAGGATGAGGAGGAAGCAGTGGGAACTCCTTAATTGATGCTGCTCAAGTTCCTGAATCGTGAAATCACAGCTTTAGTGTAACTTCCTGCAGATCTGTCCTTTCATTCATATTTGTTCCATAAACAGTCTACAGACTGGGACTTGCTACCATCAGCAATCTTTCAGAATTCTCTTTTTCTTGTGCAAAAATGTAAAGCCACCAAGTAGTCAAATTGTGTTACGTTAGTATTAGTGCATCTTCTTAAAGAGTTCATCTTTAAAATTCAGTCCTTTCTGGAGTTCTGTGGAATTGTCACCAAGTCACAGCATTAAGTAGCGTAGTCAGTAGCAGAGGAGAATAGGGCACAATGGTGTTGCTGCTGGAAAGTAGTTATATTTCAATTACCAAAGCATAAGATGCCCTTTATTGTAAGCTAGATACAGGCATTTAAAGGACAGGTATCTGCAGAATAATTTACAGGGCTTAACAGTGTGGTAGAGGAGGGAATGAGTAAGGAGGGACAATGATGAAAGTACTGTGTTCACTCATGTAGTTATCTACACAAGCTGAGTGTAAGAGATGACTTTTGGACCTCCTAGAATTCTCAGTTTGTTGGCTTGGTTGCCTTTTATTTTTTTTCTGGGAAATAGCCTTAGTTGCAAAACCTTCTACCCTTTTCTTCCCTGCTTTGCCTAAGTATGTTTTTTTTCTCTTCCTTTTTAATACACTTTGCCACGCAACTGTCTTACTTCACTAGCATGGTCTAGTTGATTCAAATGGATAGTCATCTGTCTTCCCAAGCTGAAGAGTATGTATTATGGGCCATATTTGACCTACACTATATTTTTTATCTATATAGGCCATTACTATCTGGCCAACTCCTTACTGAATTGGCCAAAACAATCCTTAATGTTTGGCCTGGGAAAAATGAGTTAGAAGTGGTTTTTTTCATTGAAAAGGAAAAAAACCAAGAAAAGGTGACATTGTACCTTCTCCTTCTTCTTACCCCTTATATCTTCCTTTTTACAGAATGTTAAAGAAAGAAATTGTAAGACATACTTACTGCTTGTACTGATCAAAAATGCATGCATGTTTTGCTTCTTTACTAAAAGTGAAGGTTGCGATTGCAAACGAGTCACTGAAACCAGTTTAAATTGCGTACTCTTTATTTTCGGCTCTATTCATTTTTGAGGCATAATTTTTAGGACAGATATCAATTACGTTCATAAAATGAAAAAGCTGGTTTTAGTGATGACTGCAATATGCTGTCATGAACTGAAATATTTCTGGAAATCTCTTGCCTGCTTATTTTCATGTTATTATGTAATGATTCCTGTGAGCAATACAAATGCTGCTAATCATTATTTTTCAGAAACGGAAGGAATCCAATTGGAAATTTGTGGAAGAACTCCTTAAAAAATCCACTGATGCTCAAGTAAGTGTGTAAAGGAAGAAATAATGAACTAGGGAAGTGTCAGGGATGCTTTCAGGAAAAGACAGTGCTTGAAACAAAGTCAAACTAACAAGCGTATTTTTGGAATTCTAGTGTGTTTATCACAGGTAAATGAACATCCTGGACGTAGCTGAACTGTGGCAGTATACAGTTCCCTCCTTGTTAGCGGTTACACTTGCTTTAAAGTGGTTGTGCTTGATGCTAAATTGTCAGATAAAGGAAAAAGATAATTATCCTGGAAGGGAAGGTATTTGGCCACTCAGACAAGATGTATTCAGAATAAGAACTGGATGCTTAGAAAATGTAAACCAGATACTGAATGTAAGGATATCAAGTTGAGGAGACATGATGAGGGAGATAGTCAGTTGCATTGAAAATTCAGCTATATCCTCATCACAGCGGGAAGGTGACTTGCCTTGCTGAGCAATTTGTCTTACAGGCTTGAATCAAACTCTTACTGATAAGGTTCTAGTTTCTGAGCACTCATTTCATACCTTATCATTTTTCTTTCTGCAAAACTGTTAATGCAATGCTTCATGGCCCAGAGGTCAGAATTGACCTCCTTTTAAAATGCTTTTAGATATGCTGTTCATCACATTTTTAAATATGTTACGTTGTAGCTCTGTAAATTTGTTCTGAAGTTGCATGGTACAAATTGCAAATGCTGTATCAGCAACACCTATAAAAATAATTTCTTTAATTTGCGTATGCTTAAGACAAGAATAAACATGGTTATTTTCTTATTTGGTCGCTCATGAAATAAAAAGCCATCTGCACAGTTCTGTTGTTGAAAGCAAAAGAGGAATCAGTTCTTTTTTTTATTATTACTGCCTTGCTCATGCAGCAGCAACAGCTGCGGTTGAAGCTGGAGTATGGAACAATACTTGTTACAATTACGGTTTTTACAAAAAGATATCTTGTAGTTGTTAGGATAGTTGAAACAATAGGGTATTTAAAAAGTTGGAAAATCATGCTATACATAAAGTCTAATGTTTATGTAACAAGGTTAATTCTTTTTGAATGATTTCACAGTACATAACTGAATACGCACACTGTGCATATACATTAAAACTACAGTGATGACTTCACTTATTGGGTGCTTACTGTTCTGTGAGAGAAACTGGAGAGATGTACATGAGATAAGAGGCATAAAAACCGTGAGTGGCTTATTAGCCACCTTCCTGTGTTGCATCTTCTGTACGTCAGCAACCTGAGAAACAGTAAGAGGACACTTGTAATTACATTTTTCTTCAAAATATTCCTCTTTTCTTGTGAGTGTTTATTGTTTTGAATAAAGATTACTCTGAAGTTGAATGTATATAAAATATACAGCTTTTTGATGCTTCTGTTAAACAAGTATTGAATTGTAGACAGTTTAGAAAGGCAGCTAGATGGCCAAGTTCAGAAGATTCGAATAATGAGTCAGTCATGACACAGTAATATGAGGCAAATATCAGTTTTAATTTCCAAAGGCAACCACTATTGGAGTTAAAACAAACCCTCATTTACCAAGGATATGTTTGCAACTATTACCAACAGCCTAAGGAGCCATCTAGTTTATTTCCTTTTTTTTTTTTTAATTTGTTCATTGTTTTTTCTTGCATTATGGAGTTAGCTGCTTGTAGGAGGTGTCCTTGGAGAGCATTAGTCCCTATATGTGTGTGCACAAGTACATGTAGGTACTTCTATTAAAAAACGCATCCTGCTTGCTATCCCTGCACACCAGCCTTCTTGACAGTGTCTAGGAAGGAGATTTTCTTTTACCAGTAGACATGTCCATCTCCTCTGTTGATCTGTCAGCTTCATGTGGTCACTCTTACCTTAATCTTTTGCATCTCTGAAGTATCTCCTGAGTGAGTATGTTTGAGACCAGAAAATGTAGGAATGAGAAGCACAAGGAGATATCAAGAAGTCAATAATGAAATGAAACATGGAGAAGCAGGAAAAAGCAAAAGGGAGAATAGTGGTCTTTGAATGAACAAGAGGACAGTATCGATGATACTGCCCACTAACACTTGGCTTGATTTTGTTAGTAAGTCCTACCTGAGCCATCCTTTTCAGTATATACCCTCTGTTATTTATACTAGAGATGCACGGTAATAGCTGTGCAAAATAAGTTAGAAGAAATGATAGTGCTGAATCACTCATTTGTAAGAAAGGGCAGGAATTGGTGGTTAGAAACTTCATTTTTAAGTATATGGGAGCTTAAAAACTAATCATGTTCAGTACATAGTATGTCCCTCAACCTCATAATCCACTTGTGCTTGTTGCTCCCTAATTTCAAAAGCAGAATGGGAATATACAAAGGATGGGAGGAAATGGAGATGAAATCAAGTATGCATAGTTTTGTGTATTCAAAAGCATCTGAAAAAGGTGCAGACCATACATTTGTAATGTAAATTGATAATCTCCTTCCTACCAGTAACTGTTAATTTCTCTTCGTGTGAACTTCAATTTCTGTGTTGTGAAAAGATGATTTAATAGGCACTGTTGCAGACGTGGATTTTGAGGGTAGGGGAGTGCCATGAAAGTAGAGAAAAGAATGGTCACCTTTGATGATGAATCAGCAGAAACTGGAGTTAGCTTTAACATCCTTAGGACAGCTAAGTATTGGGATGCAAAAATGACTAACCAGTGTTAAACCTGCAGCATTTGGGTAGTTTCAGTAAAACTGTTGAGTATAGTGATTCCCAGCAGAGAGAGGGCAGCCCTCATGCAGGCAGTGGAGCGCCTGAGCCACCTTCATCCAGGATATACCTGATTTTGGGGATGGTAAAGACTTCCTGAGGAGATGTCCTATGTCCAGGTGAAGGTGGCAGAGGGGTGCTGCAGTGCCCTGTCTCCAGGTAGGAACTCCTTCTTTATAATGTTATAGTCAGCCTGCTTTTGACCAAGGAAAAGATGTGAAGGTGGTATTCAGGTTAGGGGACCAATGGAGATGGGAAGCATAAATACTCTATTTGTGAGCTGTAAATAAACATAGGAGCAATAGTGGATACCTGTGCAAGTGTAGAGTGCTGCTTCCTTGGATATATCCTTTCAGTTTCAAACAGTTGACAGACTGGTGAGTTTCTCAGCTGGAAACTGCTCCCTTTTTTTATAATTCTCGGTGGATAGAGTTGAAGACAATTGCTCGTGTGAAAGATCTCCCATCTGTATCACAAAAAAGGACGTTTATGGGGAAACTAGTTACATAAGTATTCCCTACTTCTGTTGTAATTTGGATGTCTGTTACTGGGCTAATGACAAAAGTAGAGCTGGTTTACAATTCTATTTGTACTACAAAATGAAAAAGGCTGTACTAGAAATATTAACATAGTTGTATTTTTATACTAGGCAACATCAAACTGACTAAATTTATGGATTGTCAGTATAAGATAAATTTGTATTTACAGAGTTTTATTGTAAGTGAGAATCAAAAGCTTTTTTATTCATAAGAACTAACAGCAGTCTGTCTTATTAGCCTTCTCTCATTTTAGAAAATAAATGCTTCATGTTGTTTCATTTCTGCCTCAATTTTGTCATACCTTCACTATATTTTTTGTTTAATTCTACTCTAAAAGAGATACAGAAGTATTTGTTGGAGTTCTAGAAAACCAATTTTGTTACTACAGTAGGAGGTCATAAGAGAAAAATGTTGTGTTTAGATACTACTATCATTTTGATAGTATCTGGTATTCTTCCCTTCTGTGATAAATTAAAAGCTGACTACCTCAAGAGTTCTGGTAGTATTTCCAGCAGTGCAAGAGAACATTTTAAGCAAAAGAGCAATGAGAGAGTCCATTAATCCCAGGGATATTTGAAGTCTGGAGAACTTTCATATTAAATTTGAGATAAAGCCTTCAGTACTATCCTGGTTTTGAAAACTGTTCTAAAACTATTGTTGGACAGATAAATAATCGTTGAAATTGAAGCTGCTCACAGTACCATATTTACTGTTGAATTAATTTAACTGAAGCAGTCATTGTTTGTTGAAGTAGATCCTAAACATAATCCTATGCACAAATTACAGCTTTAAGACTAAGCATTCTCTTTCTAAAGGGTGTGTGTTTTGGTTTGGTTTTTTTTTGTTTGGGTTTTTTTTTTTTTTACATCTTTCATAATGTTAAACCATGACGTGGGTAGATCTCTCTAGAGAAATAGGTATGTTCAGCTGCAGTTTTTTGTTTTATATCAAGACTCTTGCTTTTATTCATTAAAAAAAAAAGCAGCTGTTGAAAATGGCTGCAGTTCTGTCCCTTGTTTTTTTATAAAAGATTGTTATTTTGGGAAGACTACTGATTTAATAGTTACAGTTATGTCGTAAATAAAAACAATACTTGAGGGTCACCTTTCATTTGTAGGCATTTTTATTATATTTGAACTACTATTCTGTACATCTTTTAATGAGTCTCTCCTGAAGAGTTTCTTTTCTATTTTAGGGGTTTCGTATGTTGTTATACATAATGTTTTGAATATATAATTTTCTATGGCAACTGAAAATGCCTTTTCAGTTTTCAAGTCGTTTAGAAATATACCACTTTAGAAGCCATACGCCCTACCTTAATTGTTCATGAGAAGGCAGACATGATTAGAAGTTATTGTAGATGATTGGCGTAATTGTTTACAGTATTCTGATAAAGTGTAGCAAATAATGTTTTTGACATGAATGTATAGCGAGGTAGAGATAAGTTAGTGAGTTATAACTCCTTTGTGTAGCATTGAAAACAGGGGAAAAAAGCAGCTCTAAGACATAGTAAGCCATAAGAAGTAGCATTGTTGGTAAGAGCAGAAGTCTTGCTCTTTCAGTAACAGGTACTTAATGAAAGACTATTTTAAAACAACAACAACCACTAAACAACCAACCAACCCCCCCCAAACAAACACACCCCTCCCCCCCAACAAACCCCAATACAACCTAATGCTATCTTTTTCCATTATCTGGCATCAGTGATTTTTTTTTTAATTATTATTATTATTTTATTTAAGACCTTTCTGAGCAAGGTGAGCTTGGGACATAATTTAGGATATAGCACTGTAATTGGAACTGAAGGGGTCAACTTCCCAATATTTATCTGAGGCATGGTTTCCTTCATTCCCCTTCCTGGGTGTCCTGGTTTCAGCTGGGACAGAGTTATTTTTTTCTTTCTAGTAGCTGGTATAGTGTTGTGTTTTGGGTTCAATATGAGAAGAATGTTGATAACACACTGATGTTTTCAGTTGTTGCTAAGTAGTGTTTAGACTAAGTCAAGGATTTTTCAGCTTCTGATGCCCAGCCAGCACGAAGGCTGGAGGGGACACAGCCAGGACAGCTGACCCAAACTGGCCAAAAGGGTATTCCACACCATGTGATGTCATGCCCAGTATATAAACTGGGGGGGGTTGGCCTGGGTGTGGATTGCTACGCAGGAACTAACTGGGCATCGGTCGGTGGGTGGTGAGCAATTGCATTGTGCATCACTTGTTTTGTATATTCCAATCCTTTAATTTTCATTGTCATTTTATTATTATCATTATTAGTTTCTTCCTTTCTGTTCTATTCAACTGTTCTTATCTCAACCCACAAGTTTTACCCCCCCCCCCCCCCGATTCTCCCATCCCACTGGGTGCGGGGGGAAGTGAGTGAGCGGCTGCGTGGTGCTTAGTTACCAGCTGGGGTTAAACCACAGCACTGGGGCTATGATTTTGAGTCATAAAACTCATCCTGTATCTTTTTTTATTTTTCTTACCCCTTTTATTCCTCTTCAGCTTATTTTATGCAGTGAGAAATTCCAGGCCTGTGTAGTGTTTGGATGTATTTGAAAGCTAGAATTAGGTCAGGGGTTTCTCTTGTCAGAGAACAAGTTCGCTACTATCCCAGAGATATGTTAGACTTACATGTGTAAAAGTCTTCCCTTAAGACAGCTACACAGAAGGTGGTCCACTAAAGCACTTTTATAGTCAGCGGAGACAATAAAGCCCTTCCAGGGCTTATCATCCTATACTTATCATATTAAAGTAGATATCTAAAATAGGCTGGATTGAACACATGTTTTCAGTCTAAGCATGGAGCTCCTAATATCCTACCTCTGATGCAAGTCCAGTTTTGCTGACATCAAAAGCTGGATGAGATGAATCCCACTCTCAGTATCCCACTATTACAACCTGAATGCTTCACTGTGTTCAAAGTATTTGGCATTTCCTATTTTCTTTCCTATGAGACGCCTTGCTTTTGTCTGCAAAATTTGGAACTGATGAATACGAAAAATGTGGTGTGGTGTCGGAAGTTTTTTGTCTGGGTTTTTTTGCTGGTGGTTTTTTTTTCTTTTTTTTCTGGTGTTCAGGGACTTACTTGCCTTTGATTTAGAGCTGTCTGGGATGTTAGCAGTATAACCATGTTGCAGAGATTTGAGAAGGAACATGATTCAGAAAGAAAAGATCCTTCTGTTTGGAACAGAGAAACATGAGTTCTCAGATAGTTACACCTTCCCTCTGTATCAGTAGTGAATGAGCTTTCCTTTGGACTTACATGACAGAAGGGCTTAAATGTTCCGCTAACTCATGCATTCAGTATAGCTAATGCCCCAGTTACTGTTTTGTGAGGGTCGGTCTGTACCATGCAGTCATGTTTCCAGTTAGGCTCACCTATTGAGTGGGCTGTTAACTTAATGTGTCTACAGCTCTGTGGACGCCTGAAATGGTGCATGATGAACTATTATATTGGCTGGATTGCAGGTTGTAATTGTCAGCTTTTATCTTCTAGTTCATTGCTCATATTAGCAGATGCATTTACTCAACATTATAAAATTAAAAATAATTTTTGTATTAGGAAATTGTTCTTAATAGTCTGGTAGTACTGGGTTTATGTGTAGACAAGGTGATGCTCCCCTCCTCAAACTTCTTATTCCCTTTTCAAGACTGCTGTGTTAGAGGAACACTTACGAATGCATCTTCAGTGCTGTTTGACTTTGTGTAGTTTCTGGGACTTGAACCTATCTATTGTCACCATACTCTGGGATTATTACAGCAAGAACCTGGTAAGTAGATGACTAAATTAAAATGTAGAATTGCATGTGGATGGTCCTTGATTTTGAACAATTAATTCTGATTCTCTGGTAGCCAAGTGTGATTGCTATACTTTTGTAAAACTGACTAGTCAATGGCAGTATCCCTATATTTGCTATATTTATTTAGGAAATCATGTTTAAATACATGTTATGATCCCTTACATTATGTCATAATAGAATGAATTATAATATATTTTTACTCTTATTTTTCATCAGGCCTACTTATTTTAAGATCTTGCAAAAACACTTTGCACATAGTTACAATGCATTTTTATTTTTTGAGTTGTGGTAGGAACATATCCTTTTGTTTGTGTGAAGGATTGCATCTTATTGCCTTTGGAATATTAGCATTTACTGTTACTTATAATCTTTTCTGTTTTCATTTATTCTTTTAGAACAGTTGCTTTACTGTTCCTTGGCTTGGTCTGAAGGGTCTGGCAAATGTTAGTAAAACTTCTTTGTCAATGCTTGAGTTGGTAAAAAGTTGCTGTTGTGAACAGCAGATCCCCACCCTGTACGAGTCCAGCAACAGCTACTTCATTTTTGTCAGCATTTTGGCACGGATGATGAAGGAAGCAGAGAACAGTGGCGTGCATCCTTGGAAACAAATTAAAGGACGGTATGGCTGGTATTTAGTTTCCCTCATGTTGTAAGAGGTCTAGTCAGTCAGACTGCGTGGCCCTTCCAGCCACATTCCAAAGCAGGCGGGGGGGTTGGGGCGGGGGTACTGTGCTCATGAGAAAGTGAAGGGGATGTGGGATCCAGGGTGATTCATAATTTGAAGAAAGCAGTTGTTCCCTGAAGTTTGTTGCCAGCTGAGGCTGTGACAGGGTCCAAGAGCTGGGTCCAGGAATCACTTTGGCACCTAGCCTGTGGTGATTTTCTTAGTCCCACAGGCCAGGAATTCGGTACACTGGCAACCTGTGCAGTGGTACAACCCTACTGCCAGACAGGTAATGTAATTAAAGCACAGAAGTTCTGTCTGAGCTGCATGCAAGCCATGTGTGTTGTCCAAGAACATGCAGCCTGGCTCTTGCTAGGCCTGCAATTTCATTTATATTTCCATATTCTTTTTCATGGTTTCCAAAATTTCTCACAATATTGTTTTTGTGAGGGTTTTAATTTTTAATTTAATTTTGAAATTACTAATTAAGAGGTATGGTCAGTCATGATATAAAAAAACCATAAAATATATATGCTCTAAATCAAAAGCCTGATGTTTTATATATTGACTGAATCCTTAAAACTTCTATTATAGTAATGAGATTGTACTGATCATTAAAAGTGCTTACTTTAAATTTTTTTTTTCATTGGATATAGAATACTTAGAATTAGTTTTGCTTTGGGGTTTTTGTTTGATTTTTTTAAAAAAGGTTTTATTAAGTATTAATAAAAATAATTAAATTTTTATTAAGTATTGATAAAATCTTTTTGTATGCAAGTAACAAATATATTAAAAATGCACATGTGTATGCACACCTTACAAAATTATGTGGTATATTTCTCCCAAGAAAGAAGGGTTATCCTGGCTATCAGAAAGGGAAAACGTACCTAATGTCTATGTACCTTCACGAGTTGTTACAGTCAGTAAAGTTCAGGTTTAAAAATTACTACAACTACATAGAAACAAATATGTTGTTGGATGCTGAATCAATGTCTTGTGTTAGTTAGTAATTTGAATTAGCCTGCTCTTTTTTTACTGAAAACAAATTATACTTATATTTTTGTGCTATTATAGCTTGTTACTTTCCCTAATTTAAGAGGGGGGAATAATAATACGCAACACACACTGTGTCAGTCTGCTCAACCAGTATTCATATTTTTCTACCTTGAATAAATCAATTACACAAGTAGCAAAATTTAACAGCCTACAGCTATGATTTTGGGATGAACTCTGTTTTCAGCAGCTAACCAAGCATTAATTGATGCATGAAGAACTTAAATGCCTGTCAGTAGTAATTTACTACTAAACAACATTAATTGGATTTGCTGTAATTTTTGGTGGCTAGATTTGATAACCTCAGCACCACTTCCAACTATTTTTCCAGGTAACAGAATAGGAAAACAGCATTTATGGATGTTTAACTACTGTATGTGGAACTTACTTTAAATTAAAGGTGAAGGATATACCCAAGGTTTTAACTTTTTGATTTCTGTGTTTAAGCAAGCCATTTTCATTTCACTCCTTTGTCATAGGAATGGTGACATTTATTTAAAAGTCCAGATCTGAGCAAAGATCACAGAAAAAACACTTACGTGAAAGCTTTCTGCTTTTTGTCAACCACTTCAGAGTTGCAAAGTAGCAGTGCTTCTCACCATCAGCTACTGTCCTTAAAGGTTCTTAACATCCTCCTGCTGAAGAGAGGTTTCTCTCCCAAACACCTCAGTTTCCCTGTTTTCTCTCAAACTTGTTGTCCACAGTCCGTATAGTAGGTGTGCAATACAGGTCAGTACAGACTTTGGCGAAGCATGGTGGAGAAAAGTAGCTGTCCATCAGAAATCTTCCTCTCCCTTTTGCTGCAGTGATTGTTAGGTAGGTGAGCCTTTGATCACAGCAGCTGTGGCAGTATAACATAAGAACAGAAATCAGTAGCTAAAGGAAGGAGGGTCCCTGGTCTTTTTAATTTTCTTTGTGCCACGTGGAAATAAGGGATTTTCCAGGGAAGAAGTTGGGGTACAGGAATTGTTTGCTGTTGCGAAGAGATGCCACTTGACAACTTCCTTCCCTAGCAGCCCTCATGGGCTAAATTTAATGTGAAGGCATGGTATGGAAGACACCCATCACAGACAAAGTAGAGAGAATCTGCTCATAACACTGTGTTCAACTTTGTACTAGAGTTTGGATGAGGGAGAAGGGTTAGGCTGTACCTGGCGTTGAAAACTCTTAACATGTACCTTGTATTAGGAGCCAAAAATGAAGTAGCATGTTTGTTCCAGTAGCCGAAAGAGTAGAAGAGGGGAGGGAAAAGAGGTTATTTAGGATTTAAGGGTTATTGGAAGAGGATAACTGTAAACTAAAATAATGAAAATACAATTTTAGTCTATCAAGCAGATAGAAAATTGTGTACTTTAAGAAACCTTCTCTTTCTTGTTTTTTTTGTTTTGTTTTTTTGTTGTTTTTTTTTTTTTAACGTAGAATTTATTCCAAGTTCCATCGGAGAAGAATGAAGGAGTTGACAGAAGTGGGGCTGCAGAACTTTTTTAACCTCTTCCTCATGCTGGCAGTTGTTGCGGAGACGGAAGATATAGTGAATCGAGTGTTGGATCTTTTGGATTTCCTGACTCCATCCTCCCTCACTGTGTCTCAGAGAGCTCTCATCTGGAGAGGTCATTTTGCTTTCCTTTTAATTTATGTTGAGAAGAACATGGACATTAGTGTCCTAGCTGAGAAACTCTCAAATGCTTTCCGTGAGAAGGCAAAGGAATTTTTAGTAACCAAAAATGACTACGCACAGAAACAAAATCTGTGGGCTCTACTTTCAACCTACATTGATGGTGTCCAAGAAGTTTTTGAGACCAGCTGCTACTTGAGTCTTTCTGAGGAAAAGTTGCTAAACGACGGCTTTACTATGCTGCTGCCTGCTTGTCGAGGAACTGAACTGAGTATGGTCCTAAATTTTCTTCAGGTTGTTCTAGCCAGACTTCGGTAAGTTATTTAGTTAAATTGTGGCTATAGACTGGCATGTTGGTTTTGTGTTTAGGGTTAAACTGTAGTTCATATTAATTTCTTACTGAAATAGAGTAAAAGGAAAGAGAAATGTCTGGAGGACTGTGAATGATACATTAAATTTAAAAATCCACCAATACCTCACTGCATTGAGAATCTTAGAAATGTTTCCTTACTATTTCAGGACATTAGGTTTGACATCCCTGATACTTTGTTATGAATTAGTGGCTCTGTAGAAAGTCATCCAGTTGCTACTGTTTCAGACAATACCATCTTTCTTTTGGCACAGGAAATTTCAAAATTATTATCTGTACTAAATTACTTAAGTTAGGCGGTTTTGGTGTTTGGTTTTGGGTTTGTTTTTTTTTTCTTCAGTGAATCTATTCTATTTTTCAGACTCTTCATTCTATTTTTTTCTCTTTCAGCAAGGTTGCAATCAAATACTACAGTTATGGAGATTTAAATACTTGTCTGGGGTTCAATACGAAAGAAGGAAATCATATTTTACCACTTTCAAGCAGTTTTGCTTTGATGTACTAGTTCAGTTTTCAACATCCACAGTGCCCTTCAATAAGCATATTTTTGTCTACTGATGCCTTTGAGAAGTAGTCCTCCAGTTTGAAGCCCAAACTGCCTTTTTTTTTTTTTATAAGATATTAAGAGGCAGCTATTGATCTGCCATTACTTCAAATGTGCAAGACTGAAATATGTGGAAAGAGCTGTGGAGGAGTGCATAATAGGAATAGTGAGGCCCATATGCAAGATCTCTCTTTAACTAGGTTCTTTGTTATTGTCTAGTAGTTTGACTGCAGCTGTCAATAGCTTATACATCCAAAGACAACTGTTTTTCAGGCAGTCTTTTGAAAAAAAGATGAAGCACGAAACTAAGTTTAGTTGATTTATTATTTATTATTTCAGTTCAACTGAATGTATTTACTGGAATAAATTGGAGACTTCAAAAATACTTTGACATTTTCTCCATTAGCTAATACACAGCATTTGTTGTGTTGTTTTTAAAGATGAAATACGGAGAAATTTGAGATTGGTGAAAAAGTTCCCTATTTCATAACTCGGCTTTATTTTGAAGCTTTCCAGAACTGGGGGTTATGTGATCCTCTTGAAACACAGAGAGGCGGGCATAGAAGTTCATTACAGACTTCTCAGGTCATCACAGACAAAGTACAGGACAGTATTGGTACCTTTTCTTACAAAAAGGTCAGCTGAAATACTTGAATTACCAACACGCTCAAATATTAATTGGTGTGTGAGAGATTATTAGAGCCTTGTTTTTAACAGTTCTTCATTTCATCTTCTGTATTTATACATTTGGTTACTGTTACCTGCCTATTTATCCATCTATGGAGAACCTTAATTCCTTAACGCTTATAAAACACTTTGATCTGCAGGCTGTATGGAACAGGAAAATGTTACTGGTTCTCTCTCCCACTTTGACAGACTCACTGAAAATAGTCCTCTGTTGCCATACAAGTAAAACAACACTAAAACCACTTACTCGGTTCAGAAGATTTGGATGACTTTGTGCCAGCCAGATGTTAAACTATTATTGGCTTAACCAGACTGATTAGGCCTGGTCTGCCCTGCAAACTTGGAAAGGGATGAAATGGTTCAATGCTATCCTCTCTCCTGTTTTTAAAATCCAGGCAGACATAAGATAGTAGGCCATTCATAAATGTAATTTTTCTGTACATTGCACTCTAATAATTTTATAACTGTATGACAGGGAATTTACAGGTAGGAAGGAAGTGAGATCACTGATTAAAAGAGAGAAGCGGCTCCCTTTAGGCTGTTAGGAAATAATAACTTCATGTGCCACTTTCTGCAAACCCCAGATGATGGCTCACAGGAGCATTCTTTATTGCTGATTAAGTAGCATTATGAAAATACTGACTTGGTTACGTTAACTAAATGCCTCAGTATTTAAAGCTTAAAATGTCAAATAGTTTTAGCAGTCCCCTTTAACATATCTTGTTGGATTGCTAGAATTGCATTCCAGGTTTCCCAGTTGCTTTTATTTGAGGATACTGTAAAAATGGCAATCTTTCATTTGCAGAGTGAGGTGTAGCCAAAAGCTGCTCTTTAATTATAGCTATTCATGCTGCTATGTTTAAGGGTCCGTCAGCATTTCCACTACAAACCTTTATTTTCAAGGGTTTGGAACATAGCAGTGAAAACTTGCTCTGGGCTAAAAGTTGGCATACAAGGTTTTGAAAGTGCGCTTGTTTTCTTCCTTTCTTTTTTCTTAAAAGGCATCTGAAAAGAGACCCCCACCTTCACCATTTTTACACTACTGTGTTTTAAAATAACCCTTTCCAGGTTTTTCTTGTATTTTTCTTGTCTGCTAGAAAAGTACTGGTAGCTTTTGATTGTTGTATTTACCTATGCTTAGGCTGTTTTTAAGTAAGCTTTTTTTTTTAAACCAAGTTGGGTTTTTTTCTAAATTGTTATCATTATGATTACTTTAGTGTCCGTATATTTAAATAGAACTGTGACTTGGCAGGAGAACTCATTTTTATTAGTTTTTGATAATGTGGTGAGTGGATAATTGGAAACAAGATGCTACTTGCTGGCACTTCCAAGTATTTGATCTTCATAGTGAGATTCAGTATGAAGTGTAAGATTGTATTTTAATACAGTCCCCTTTTTAAAAACATATGTAAAATAAACAGTAAACAATGAAGAAACTCCCCAAAATAAAAATACAAAGCGATTCCTTCCTATGTTTACTTTGAGCATTCAGCTTCTAGCTCAGACATAAGTTCTTCCTTTATTTTTTGTTTCTGTTTTTAAGTTTTAGAATCATGAATTTTTGTTTTTCTTTAATGAAAGGTAAATGCGGGATGCTTGCCCATGTGTGTTTTCATTTGTTCCAAATCTCTAGTACTACTCATCGTCCGAGTGCCTTGTGACACAAAAAGGAACTGTAGGTTAATAAAAATACAGGCATTTAATGGATTTGACAGAACTTGCTGTAAAAATGGACACAGACTCAGAAATCTGCTGAGTGCCTGGAAACAGTAGGTTCCGGCATTGCAATATGTTATTCTTAAAAGAAGTGCTTGAAACCTGTTAAAATGTCTCTTATTGTAATCAAGTATTGCCCTGACATGAGCTTTCTCTCATTATCATCATCCTGGCATTTGGGTTTTGTAGTGTATTACCACTGAGTTACAGGATTATAAAATGAAAGTACATGCCCAGGTGTAAAATCACTGCTGTACTCCTAGTTTCAGGGAGACTTGCTACTGAGTCCCATAGGAGAAATAAGAATTACCACAAACCTAATAACATAATAAATGGTAATTTTGTTTTGAAAACAATTCTTGTGTATTTATGCCCATTTGTACCATTGTGCCAGTGTTGAAGGACATGAAAAGTTATTGAAAATTTCAGTGTGTAAATTTCATAAGCTCTACAGGAATACTGATCAGGTAAACCTGTCTCTAATTAAAAGTTACATTAATAATTGAGCCATGGATAACAGCAGAACTGGATGTTTCTATCTGTTAGAGTGTGTCTAGCCTTGAGGTTGTGAGAGAAATCACGATAGGAATGGATTATCCAGTATATCTTTGCTATGGAAATGTATAGTCATTTGTAATTTTTTTTGCGTTACTTGCCATCAAAACAGCCTGTGGGAAGCTTTCTGAGACCAACAGAAGCCTCTCTCCCCCTCTCTGTTACCATGTAAGTCAGCAGATAAGCTCAGGAGGAGAATAGAAAGGTCCTTCCCCCTCCCTCCTTCTTTTCTTCCCCCTCAGGGGTTTTAGTGTTAGTCTTTGTAAAATGCATTTTCTGATGTTGAACTTCTGAAAACTGTATCCAGAAGAGTTTGGAAGAGCATGAGTCCTCTCTTACCCATCCCATCCTGTGAGTATATTGAGAGCTACCAGCTGTGATGTACTGATAAGCACAGAGGGCAACTCTGTGACTAAACCACTGAACTGAGAGTCAGAAGATCTTAGTTTGGCTCCAAGATCTCCCAGGCTTAATGAATGACCCTTAGAAAGACATTAGAAGTTGCTATGAACTTTGTTTACTTGTGTGGAAAAAGGAAGTAAGTCTTTCTTTTTTGACTTCACAACATAGATCTTATGCTTGGGGAGCAAGCATGCCTTGCTGTGTTAACTGGACCTATGGTTTAAAGTATTCTTAGGGTTTTTTAAAGTTCAGTTATTCCGTTAATAAAACTGAGGTTTGAATGAATGTAAAGAAAATCTAGTTTCTAAATGCTTTACGACATGGTAAGCAAGCACTGCTTTAGAATATAGCAGCATTTTGAGAGGTTTGCTGTGTCTAAATCCTTAAAAGTAATGTTACCATCTTTTGTGGGAATACTGGATGTGCTCTTAGCTACAATTGTTGCCTTAAGGTATGGCTCTGGTAATTAAAACTGAATTTCTTTTCTCTTCCTCCTACTTTGTGGGATTTGAGTTGGGGTTTTTTTCCAGGAATTTTTTTTTTGGTATAAACGTTTTACACCTTTGTCCCTTGTATTCTGATCTTCAAAGATGACTAGCTAAAACTGACGTGTTTTGATTGTGTGTCCTTTGCTCTGAGAATATTACTATACAAAGGAATGAAATGAGCTACAGTGTGCACTGGAGCTGTATACCTAATACTTTGGTTATAGAAAGTTTCTGTGTATGTCTAGTATTGGTTCAGGTTTGCAAGAATATTCACTTCCACTTCTCACCGTCCATTTTCTTGAATCAGTAGGTGGCCATGAGAAAGCTGAATAATCGCTTAAAATCAATTTCATATTGGTGTTTAAGATGTAATAGAGAGCATCTCCCTTAGAAGGAGCGCAACAAAGCTGGTGATGGGGCTGGAAGGCATGTCCTGTGAGGAGCGGCTGAGGATTCTCGGCTTGTCTAGTTTGGAGAAAAGGAGGCTGAGGGGTGACCTCGTTGCTCTCTACACCTTCCTGAGGAGGGGATGTGGAGAGGGAGGTGCTGAGCTCTTCTCCCTGGTATCCAGTGATAGGATGCATGGGAATGGTTCAAAGCTGCACCAGGGGAGGTTTAGACTGGACATTAGGAAGCATTTCTTTACCAAGAGGGTGGTCAAACACTGGAACAGGCTTCCTAAAGAGGTAGTCAATGCCACAAGCCTGTCTGTTTAAGAGGCATTTGGACAACGCTCTTAATAATTTGCTTTAGCTTTTGGTCAGCCCTGAACTGGCTTAGGCAGTTGGACTAGATGATCACTGTAGGTCCCTTCCAACTGAAAAATTCTATTTTAGAATCACTTTAAGAACAAACTGAAACAACAAAAGCTGTCAAAGGACGTTCTGATTGTTGATGCCCAAACAAAGCCAGTCTAGGTAGGCATGTGAAGCTAAAGAAACTGGAGTCTAGTACTCGGACATCAATCATGAAGATACACAGCTTTGTCCCCTGTGCTATGGATGGAAATACTTTTCTGTGTTTCATCCATTGTATCCATTTTATCTACTAAAAATTAACGCACATAAGCTTTCTGTGGCCTACCTGACAGCAGTACAAGACTTATTGTTGTGAAAGAGTAAATCCACCAAAAAAAGAGAGTAAAATCATACCCAGGTGTACTGAGAACCTGCTGCTTGGGACCCTGCAGTTGTTCAGAGAAATATGTGCTCCCTGAAGGACATAAAGCACAGATTTGTTTTCTGGTGGAAGTAGCTCACTTTTGAAACTATTTTCCCAAAATTAACTTTCCTCTCAGTTTTCCTTCTTTTATTCTTCACACGAGGTATGAGAATGGCTTTTCATACGGAGTATTTTTTTGTTGTGGATGTTAGACAAAGAAATACTTTTGCCAATAAAACCATTATATGCAAGTAGCCTTCTAATCTCTTAATTTTGATTTGTTTCTTCGTTACCTTACAAGATATATATTTCTTCTCTCTTTAGGATATCTCTTGTCAGATTTAAGGCTTATTTAAAATGAACAGAAAGCTGAAGCAATTTTCTTTATTCCATTTCAGTCTCCTAAGGCCTATTTCCCCCTGGTGAGCTCATAGCAACAGGGGGGTTTAAGGGAATTCAGCTTTCTGCAAATTAATGTCTCACATCATGAAAATTCAGGACTTTTTTTTTTTCCCTATATCTTGAAAAAGTAATACAGTGAGTGCGAGTATTATTTCTTGCCAGCGGGTGGAAGATGAATGATTTTGTCACAGTTTTACTGCTTGATGAGCAGTGTCCTGAGGGTCAGGCTTAAGTCTGTGTCACTATGCTGCTCATTACTCTTGAGCTAAATAAGGGCTGATTGGATCTAAATTGCCTAGCACACGGGCCGCAGATGAGCTCAGTGAGTAGGGGATGACCTGCTATTCAGGCTGGGAGTAACCCCGGTGTGCAAATGCTGCATTAGAACACCGTGGGAGAATGAGAGGCTACCGACCGCTGCCAGCAAAAGAAATCGAAATGTAAAAACTCTTTGATGCTGCAATGTTAGAATTTGAAATGTAGGAAGTGACAGGTTGATGGTACTTATCAGCTTTGGCTGGATTAGAGAACAGTGTCATCTTGCTTATATAATGACAGAAGAATGAAGCTAGCTCCCAAGTACTTTGCGGTGCAGAGCTGCTGCTGTCAGAGTCAATGCTGCCTCCTATTGACAGTCTGTGCAGAAGGATGGAGAAAGCGGATGGATAGACGTCTTGGGATGAGGTTCTCGGGCTCTCTAGTGTACCAGAGGGCACTCTGTGCCTCTGCCCATCTGTTCCCATAAGTTTCTGGTCTCCTCTTAGCAGAGAATTGCAAACCTGATTGACAAAATAGCAAGTGTACATTTTTGGGAAAAGAGCAAGCCACCGTTGTCTTCAGGAACGGTTAGACGAGTCATCTACATGCGCTGAACTATACATGTGTGTCTCTGCTTCACACAGATTATTTGCCTTTGTACTCTTTTCTCCATTGCTAGCCCCTGTGAAAGGGGGTCATCTCTGGAGAGGAGAATTAATTTGTGCCTGCATGTTTTAAAGAGGAGAAAAAAAAATCTGAATGAACTCAAAGGAGAGTTCTGTTATGCTAACTGAACACATGAATATACTTATCTTAATGGTGGAGAATGAAAAGCAAGCAAAACACCTGCCGGGTGCTGAACACAACACAGATTGTAGTGGTTTGTGCAGTTCCAAAAGATTCGGTTCAGTAGAACAAGCTTTTGGATTTTGTTCCCCCCACCTCCATCACTGGTGCTTTGGAAACTGAGTAATAGCTACAATGATGATAAAAAGCCACTTGCTTAATTTTTTCCAAATTTGTTTCAGATTCTGTTACTGACCGCTGTAACCTACCAGCCTCAGCTTCTCTTACTACTAACTTACGGGACTACCTCATCAGCAACAGCAATTTGGTGCTCTCGTGAAACCAGTGACTAAATGAAGAGAAGGGATGACTCTAAATACATTCTGTGTTTTCTGTTTACTGTTTTTCTGTTCTCTGGGCATATACTATTTGATTCTTCTTCCCCTGGGATGCTTTTGCTCATGATGAAATTTCTTCTGGGACATAAAGCAACTTCCAGTTTACTTGTTTATGGGTATTCATAACAAAAAAGGAAAAGAAAAGAAAACAGCAGCCTTACAAGTACAAACATTTCTGTGAAATGGTGTAAGTCTATGGGAATGAGAGAGAATATTTTCATAAAGAACGTAATTAGTATGAAGCTTCAGTGTTACTTGTATTATCTTGGTATTATCAGTGTTTAATGGTATCACTTCTGATCACTGAAAATGAGGAACTGTTTACCACAACTAGTTGTAGTAGATGAAAATGAGTTACAGGGTTTGTCTGAGTTTGTGTGTGGACAAAAATTACATGGTATTTCTCTGTGTTCAAATGGAAAGCAGAACCAGAATTTAAAATTACTTTGATATTTTGAAAAAAAAAGAGATCATCAGCAAGAGGAAACAGCGAAGGGCAAGTACTGAAATTAGGAAGAAGAAATACTAATGTAACATATGGAATGCTTGGCGTGACAGCCATACTGTGAAAGTATGGGGAAATAGTATGCACTGTGAGGTGGGAGAAACAAAGGGGATCTCCACACCTGGGGTTGGTTAAAGTGAGGTAGCTACCATAGCTGTTACCCCATCTGTCTGTCCTGCCCTTGCTTGTAGACTTTGCTGCCCACACAGCACAGGTGGCTGCAAGGTCCAGTATTGTCCCTGCACTAGCACAGTTTCTGCCTGGTGTAGGGAGGAAAACTAAAATTGTTTGTCAATGGTAGTTCAAATGGATTCCGTTGTATCTTAAAAAGGGAGTGGGGCGTGGGTGTGGTACTTATGTTTTCACCTCTATTTACATGGATATTTATTTACATGAATTTATAAGACCATAGTGGCTGTAAGAAAATTTGAAATTTGATCGAAATCTGTCTATTGGCTAACTTTTAACAGTGACTTTCTCTCACACACACAACGTGTACGATATTAGGAAGCAGGACTTAATGTGACTCTGCTTAAGAAAAAAAAATAAATTTAAATATCATTGTGGCATGTGTTAATAAAACTTGTGCAGGTGAGAGGAGCTGCGTATTCTGTCTTTAGTTGTAGTTCTGTATGCAGTTCTGGACATGTCAGTTCACAAAACATCTATGAATGAATAGAAAATTGGAGAGGGTCACAGAAGTGAATTAAGAGAGTAGGAAGTTTGTAGAAGTTTGAAGGAACCAATTTTAGCTGGGAAATGTTGAGGGAAGACGTGCTGAAAGTTAACCAGTATGTAAAAGGATGTTGCAAAGAAGAGAAGTTGTTGTTGTTCTCCATGCTGGTGAAGAAGGAATTGGCTTAATTTGGGGCAGAAGTTCAGTGTGGTTATTTAGAGTAGGCTGCAAATGTGAACACTCTGGCAGGCTGCAAGAGAGAGTTGTGGAATCAAATTTAATTTTTTTTTTTTACTTTTTAGACAATACATTAGACAAAACGTTTGCCAGCGGGTAGTATTTGTAAGCTTACCAGACTGCTGAGATGAACTCCCTAAATGACTCTCAAGATGGTACCCAGCCCTTCACTTATGTTTCTGTGATTTGATATTAAGGAGCGCTCAATGCAGCTGGTGATTGATTAGTAAGGATGCTTCCTAAACCATATTCTGTGCTTTTCATTACAAAACAAAAACTCAGTGAAATTGGAAGGTAAAGAAATTGTGCCTGAAACTGTAGTCTGCCATAAAATTTAACTTTGGAAATCTGTCATTCATTTTGATTTGTAGTATCTGCACTCTTTTTAATTTCCCCTTTCTATTTGGGGGGGAAAAAGTTGAACTTGTTTAGTGCTTCTATGTCCTACTAGTTCTCAGAATTTCTGGAGTGGGAGTGCGAGGGTGGCTTGTACTGTGTGCACAGCACAGCGGCTCTGCTGAAGAGGGTGCTGGGTTTTCGGTGGTTTTGTGTTCACGTTGAAATCTGTCTAGAAAACTACTTTGGAAATGCTTTTTTAGACATTTTCTGAAGAAAGCTAATTGATACAGGGCATGTACCGGTGTGTTGTCATGTTTTATTTGGCTTGGAGCAAGTCCAAGTGCCATTAATTGCCAATGCCTAAATGCTCCAGCTTTCTTTCCAGTGGTATTAAACCAGGGACGGTGTGAAATGAGCCTGAAATAGTAGGCCGCTCT
The DNA here is from genome assembly GCF_947461875.1 of Haliaeetus albicilla. Classification (NCBI taxonomy): domain Eukaryota; kingdom Metazoa; phylum Chordata; class Aves; order Accipitriformes; family Accipitridae; genus Haliaeetus; species Haliaeetus albicilla. The sequence continues at coordinate 15,832,971 of NC_091499.1, read as the reverse complement.
ATCCTCCCTAAAACCAAAATGGGAGGAGTAGAGCATACTCTGCAACGGTGCATCGTCTCCTGTTGTTGTGGGGGTCCCTTCCTGACATTGTTACTGGGAGGAGCAAGTAGAGAAAGGTAAAAGCAGTTTGTGGTTTACTTAGTTCTCTGCTAAGCTGAACATACTGTCTATTCTCTCTTCTTTTTCACAACCAGAAGGCCCTGTTTATCTCTAATGGGGTTAATTAAAGCCTTAGGGCAATGCTGAGACCCTGCCAATGGCTGGAAGGTACAGACATCATCAAGGCTACAGCCCCTGGCTGGAGGGAACAGAGAGGTAACCCTGGGCTTGTCGCAGGCTCTGATAATACAGCTGTGCTAATTCTTTCTGAAAACACGAGTGAACTTTTTTTTTGTCAAATAGTTCTGTTCATTTATTAATTTCTGGCTGTTATCAAAGAGGGGTATGAAGTCTCTGGTTTAATGTGTGTGCGCTTGCAAATCCGCGTTAAGGAACAGAAACCTTCTGGTTCGCTCTGTGGTGACGCAGGGACTCCACGGCAGCCATTACGCACGCAGCAGGAGCGCTCGCTGCAGCGGGGATGGTGTCATCTTTTATTGAGGGGCAGGAGAGGGCAGGAACGGCACGTACATATGTGCTTGCCAGGACAACGGGGTTTTCTTTACTGCTTTTTTGCAGTCTTGTTTCCCTTACAAAAAGTCAACCATGAGAATAAAAGCAAATCTTTTCATTGGCATTCTTTGTTTTCCTGGACGGGAATATAGTGGTTCGCTATTGGCGATGTGCTTTTGAAAATACTTCAGTAAGTGTTTCAGGTATCTGCCTAAAATATTTTAAAGCTGCTAAAGACTTGCTCCCAGGGAATTGGTCCAATTCACACCACACCTGTATATTCAGGGGTATTCTACAAGGGCTTGATTTGGGGAGATCTGCTGCGTGTGTATGTGTTCGGTGTGTTACGTTTACTGCGGAGTTTTGTATTAGGTGCAAGGATGACATCAGAAAGTAAAGCACTGTGATCATCTCTTAAATAATAATTAACTATAGCACAACCATGATTATCCAAATGTCGTAAGGAGAGTGAATATATTCAGGCAACCAAGGGATGTTACGATGTTAATTATTAGACATTGGGGAGATGTGACCCTATTTAGGGTAACAGGCAGCTATGGTTAATTGATGTTAGGATAATCAAACTTTTACTGTTTTATTATTCTGGGACCCTAGGCTTTGCAAGAAAATGTGTGCATGTGCTTAGAAAAAAGAAACCCCAAATGTATAAAAATGTAAGCCTAAAAGTGAATCTTGAGGTTATGCTTGTATTACCTTGCTGTACTGAATTACTGCTATGATTATAAGTGTTGAGAAATCATTTATATTGTCTGTAAATCATCCCCATTTTACATCACAGTGAAAATTCAATACATCTTGATTCTGAGTATTTTGTAAAGGTATCTATTTTCCTAAGACATCAAAAATGACTAGTTTTTTCCAAGTCAAACTCAAAAATTGAAGGTGTTTTTTCCTGCAGCCAAGAATTTTTTTGTTGTTTGCTTTCTCAAAAGAAAACCTTTGATATGTGTACAGTCTGAGCATTATGACAGAAAATACAGTTGATGCAGTCCCCCTTGAGCTTCATTGTCTTCTCCAAGTTTAGAACGTGAGGACATAAAACAGAATTTTATTTCATTAGAGTTCATTATGAAAGGGTTTCCACTGCACTGCTGTGATACTGAACCTCTGGAATTTCTAATAACTCAACCTGCTCTCTGGAAGATTTGAAGATTAAGTATAGCACTGCTACTGTCTCTTACTGAAAGTTTTTCTCTTGCTCTTTTCCTTCTCCCTGCCCCCGCCCCCACCCCGAAACAGAGTAATTTCTGAAAACTCTTCAGCAATTCTATCTCCGTGTAAATTAATACTGTAAATTGTGCTGCTAGTGAGGGTGGAGGGAGTAGTAAGAGTGGGTGGGGGGAGAGAAGAATTAAAATCATTCCAATAAATGGTTTAATTTATGCCTCAGCAGTTAAGCATGCTCCTGGTTAACAGAAATACCCTTCAGCTACACAGGATTTGGGAGGGTTGGAGGGCACTCATTTGCACATAAATAGCCATTAACTGATAAATTCCCAGAGGTCTCCTGTTGCATGCTAGTGGTTCTGACCTACTTAGCTAGCTTAAATTTGTTTTACAGAATTATTATAATTCCATCCTTGGTACTTAAACTTTGTGATTAATGCATGCCTCACAATACAATTAAAGTATAATTACACAGTTTTACAGTTTGCTATCATGGTGTTATTATTATTACAAAGAGCTGGATTTTGCAAATATTAGAAGAATTAGGGTTCTGATACCCATCACTTTGCTGTTATTAAGTGATTATGTTAAATGGGACCCCTTTATGTCTGAAGAATGAAGTGGAGAGAGGGGAATCATTAACTAACACATCAGATGGTTTCTAAGTGATTGAGGAAGAGATGTGTGGCGGGGTTTTTTACACATCTGTAGATGATAGGTGCAAATACCTTTTGTTCATCTTTGCCAGCTGCCTATGACATGCTCTAGCACATCTGTGCTTCAGTGCTTAAAAAAAGTTTCATACTAAACATCTCATCTCTGTAATCTGTTAAAAAATCATTTGCATGTGTTAAACATCTGATTTTATTATACTTCATTGAAGCTTTTTACTACAGGGACAGGGGTTTTTTTGTACTCTTATTGAAAACATTAATGGCCAGATACAGAAGTCCAATAGATCTGTGTAGTGTGGGTTAGGATGTGCATGCAAAGATGATACAGATCTTTCTCTTGTGCTCTGTAAACTCAGAGCAGTTCTCTGTGAGGGATCCTCTGTCTTTTCAGTTTGTGTGCATGAATGTACTGTATATTTATAACTTACTGTTATTTGCAGCCAGTATAAACACTAGTATTTTTACCTTAATTGTAAGGGTTACCTGGCCTCCCCTATTTTTCTGGCCAAACTTAGTTCTGTGGCTACTGTTCATTCTTCAAAGAGTGATGCAAGAATCACTAACGTTACTTGTACATGACCCAAAAATCCCTGCTGTACCGCATAGTTCTTCTTACATCCTTTTTTGCCAGTGCAACTACACCAGAAAACTTCAGATCTTTACATCAACAATTAATACAATTAGCAAATCAAAGGACTGAAAAATATTTTTTTAATAGTGTTTCCTTATTCTAATGTAAGTTACAAATCTAATTTTACTTTCTTTATCTGTGAATATGTGTTATATTGCAGACTTCACTTGTGGGAAATGGAGCAGTTGATGTGTTTTCTGGATTACACTTTCTGTTCTTCTAAAGCTCTTAAGGTTATACTATAATATTTTTTTATCTATAATTGCACAGTGAAAACTCCATATGGTGTACGGAAATCGAATGTTGCACCCTCAAGTCTTATTTGATCCAGTGTCTTGGATTTCATTTTTGCTTAGTTTAAAAAGACCTGTTGCTTTTGTGCTTTTCTGGTTTTTTTTAAGTTGTGCTATTTGTTTCTTTAACAATGAAAATATTTCTCCTTTTTAATTCCAGAGAACACAAAGAGTAAAAGGCAAATAGAAATCTTTTTCTTAGAATGACTCCTCTCACACCTGTAATTTTTGTCTGTATTCATGCTACTACAGTGATATAGTTTCTGCTTTCATTTGCTGTCATTGAGCTCAGAAAACATTGGTCATTATTACTGATGCATGAAAGCACGTGAGCAGGTAGCCAGTAATTATGCTTAGAAGAATTTACTGTATTTCAGGGCTTCCTACTTGAATATTCGTGAATTGGTTTTATTTCCAGTCTTTAAAAAAAATACTGCATTGAAGTGATTTAAATCATTTTCATGTGGCACAGCAAAAATGCAAAGGCCCATTACCAGAAAGAAATGGTCAGCAATAAGAGCTGTTTTGCAAAGTTGGCTTGCAACAACTACCATGCTATGTGGGGAAAACAGTTATCCTGTAATAATAAGACTAATGAATTCAGAAATCCATTGATTGAACTGGCTCTGGGTAGATTATGTGCAGGCTTGCTTCAAGGAGAGGAATTTATGAAATGTTTGCCACATCCAGCAAGCACTGCTGCTATAATACAGCTGCCTCCTCAGTGCTTTGCTTTGATCCTGTGGAATGAAAGGACAGGAGGATCAGCTCAGGTCTAAATGAGATTACAGCTGGTTCGGCAGCTTATCTGGTCTAATGCCAACTAGTGTGGCTTTGCACGTCCTAAGGGGTTTACAACAGAAACTGTTTATTGAGTATCATCGGTTTACTCAACACAAGCAGGCTAATCCTTCCCAGCCTCAGCATGTTGTAGGATTGTGCGTGAGCCAAACCAAAAGCTGGTGTAGCCAGGGCCTCCAGAGCCCTTTGTCTCGCTTCATATTGATTTTTTTACCTGTGTTAAAGACAGTAAAAAATAAAACCAATAACCAGCCCTATTGTGAGCAAAAGGTTAATCTGACCTAAAAATCTTACAAAAGCATCTTTTAACCCTAGAAGGGATGGTAGCCTTTCTCTGACTTTTCACTCAAGGGATTTTCTAGTTTAAGGTTTTGAAGAGCAAAATAGGAAAAACAGCTTAAACATTTAACTCTGTGTGCCTTGCAAGGTCTCTGAATTCTTTCAGCAGCCGCATAGAAAACTTTAAGCGGTTATTTCTGACGTGATTAACAATGTGCCATCTATCTGTGGTAGGTGATGCTGTGTAGCAAGGGCATGACATGCTGAATGTAGGCAGAGTAGTAGGAGCTGGTAGGTGTCCCAAGGCTCATGCTGGTTTTTCACTGTAGTGGTTTTTATGTAAAAACATCAGAAAATGCCTTTATCAGCAACTTTCTCAGAGAGAAAAAAAAAAAAAAAAAAAAGAAATTATGAACTAGGCAAGTGCATCTTAAGGAATTCTAAAAAGTGCCAAACAGGCCTATAGAAGCAGAATGTTTTAAAAAATTATGTCCTGCAAGTTTTTAAAAAACATCCCTTTCTGTTTTGATATGAAATACAATGGAATATTAGATATAATAATATTTTATTGAGCATGTTTCCTGTCAGAAGTAAGTCTTTTTTGGAAGACATTGCATGTGTGTCAGATTATTATAAATCAAATGTTTTTTATAGTATAAAGAATAGATTAAACTCTAGGAAGCCTTGCAGAGTAGTAGCAATACATTTGCACTGAAAAGAAACACAGTAAGTTATTGTATCTGCATTGTTGGAGTTATGTAGGAATTTATTAGATACCTGCATTTGTATACTGTGCATATTATTGGGAGTAATAGAATCTGTTCTGCTATGATGCAGGGAAGAGAATTTGGTGACATACTTATCTGTCTTCGACTGCATGTGGCAGACAAGCTAGGAACTGTTCTGAAGACTGTCGAATACTATCTAAAAGAAAGGACAGCAGTAACTTGAGGAATTATGAATGGCTATTTTCTGTTTATTTCACCTAATTGGAATGAATGTACATTTTAAGCTATATATAAGCAAAGGGGTTACCATGGATACCATGGAGGCATTATGAGTGTTGTGTGGGGAAACTGCTAAAATTATATTTAAGATAAATGCAAACTTTACTAATACTTAAGCCTAATGGACAAGATGTGTACAAGTTTAAAATGTAGTATTTATCCAATGACTTGTATTTTATCAAATCTGGTCTTAAAGCAATAGGTTGCTCTCATGTAGTATTACACTTTTAGCACATTTGGAGATAAAAGCTGTTGTTGGTGATTGCTTAAAGTCTTTGTTCAATCATCTGAACAGTGCAAATCAAAGCATTTTGTCAGACTGTGAGAAGTTTTGCTTGGATAATGCTTCCCACACACACAGGTCACCAACTAAATTATGTTTTACAGCATAGCTGGTGCTGAAAGTTAAATGGATGCCCAGTGGTAGAACTCGTAAAACATTTTCCTGTTAACACGACCAGGCAGAATTGACATTGTTGATGGTAGCTTTGATCTAATAAACTATCAGTTCTAACAGTGATTTTTACTGTGTTTCAGAAGGGATGATGATAAAAGTTTAGCAAGCCTACCGTTCTTCCTGGATGACAGAAAATTAGCTCTACTGTCTCTATTACCAAATGTTGGGAACAATTTTAGTAGGGGATGTTTTGTACCCAAAGTAATCTCCTTCACTAAAAAAGATGTATTACACAAACAGCATCCTTTAACACAACAGATACTCCATAAAGAACAGAATTGATTTTTCAGGAAGGAAATAAAATACTTTGTTTTGGAATTTGGAAACAAGTTAGTTCATTATCTTGAGTACAAGTTTGCCTGCCTTCCAAAATTTGTTTTTCTCTCTTGGAGAGAAAGATTTTCCTAAACCACTTACAGTATATGACTCCCAGCAGGTTGCTAGAGAGTATCCATATGCATATAGTTTTTGATTTTCTGCAAAGGCAGCTAGAGGAGCTGGAGCAAGAGAGTTGCATTTTAAAAAAGAAAAACTTTATTTGAACTATAGTTCCTGTCTGTTACAGTCTTGTTTTAAATTAAGAGAAACGCAGACAACTTGAAATATTTTCTTAGGCTTCCTACCTGAAAAATAAGAATGGCATGATAATAATAAAGTGTTACACATGTAATGGTAAGACAGGTGTGTTACTGGAAATTATATTCAGAATGTTTGAAGAGATAACTGTGGGTAGTAGTGCTTCTAGTTTGTTTGTTTTCAGTATTGGGAATTTATATTCTGATACTGTTCCTTTACCTCCCCTCAGGACTTTGTGTAGTTATCCTCAGAGTCCCTTTCACATCTCCTGATCAGATCAGGAAATTTCAACTGAGATGACACCAACTCAACATTTGAATTTCTGCAGCCACAACAGCTATTTTACCGGTTTCTCTCTGTCTTCTTCATACTTGGGTCTGGGTGAGAACATGCTCAATGAGAGAAACTGCATTTCTAAAGCTGTGCTAGTGTTGTGGTTTAACCCCAGCCAGCAACTAAGCACCACGCAGCCGCTCGCTCACTCCACCCCCCACCCAGTGGGATGGGGGAGAAAATTGGGAAAAGAAGTAAAACTCGTGGGTTGAGATAAGAACGGTTTAATAGAACTGAAAAGAAGAAACTAATAATGATAATGATAACACTAATAAAATGACAACAGCAATAATGAAAAGATTGGAATGTACAAATGATGCGCAGGGCAATTGCTCACCACCCGCCGATTGACACCCAGCTAGTCCCCCAGCAGTGATCCCCTGCCCCCACTCCCCCCAGTTTATATAGTGGGCATGACGCCACATGGTCTGGAATACCCCTTTGGCCAGTTTGGGTCAGGTGCCCTGGCTGTGTCCTGTGCCAACTCCTTGTGCCCCTCCAGCCTTCTTGCTGGCTGGGGATGAGAAGCTGAAAAATCCTTGACTCTAGTCTAAACACTACTGAGCAACAACTGAAAACATCCGTGTTATCAACATTCTTCTCGTACTGAACTCAAAACACAGCACTGTACCAGCTACCAGGAAGACAGCTAACTCTATCCCAGCTGAAACCAGGACAGCTAGGTAAAGGAAAACATTTGAGAGATGTGGTGAAGTTGATCTCAGTGAATTTGTTTCAAGTAATTTGCCAAACTTTGGTTTTTTTCATAGTGTGGCTAAGAAGAATTTTAATGATCTTTACCTGACCATAAATTGACCATCACATCTCTCAAATTGTAAGCTTTTCCAAAGGGATCTGTGCGGTTTTGATCTGTTTGAATAAAACACCATAAGCTTAAACAGAGATCCACTTTAGTACAGTATGTGGGTGTCTGTTCCCCAGTGTGGGGCATCCATCAGCACTGGGAGTCCATCCCAGCGCTGGGAGTCTGTTAACTAGTGGGCTCTGAATTGTAAGAAATCGTCTGTTTAAGGTCAACCTGTTAAGCTTTTTTTTTTTTTTTAAAGTATCTTTACTGTGTGAAAAATTACTTTTTAAAAAAGTGTAAACAATAGCTTACAGAAGATATGAACCTATCCCATCATTATAATTCTCTGTCAACTGGTGTTATCCTGATCTCAGAGTCCCATGGAAGAGATAAGGTAGGATTTTGGAAATGACTGTACTTTAAAAATGGGCTTCAGTAACTGGCCTTTCAAAACCAGTTGGTTGGCATTCCAGTCACACTGCATATTTATCATTTCTCATGGAGTTTTTTTGCGAACAAAAGACAGTAAGGAATTGGTAAAAAAGGCTTAGCTTGTAAAAATTCAGAAAATTTGTTGTAGAGTCTGGGCTATTGTATAGCTATAGACAGCTACACTTCATTGCCCTCCTGGTGCTCTAGAAGAATGTGTTTCAAGTAAATTATGTTGTGTAAGTAAGCAGCATATTGGGTTCCCAGTACAAGAAAAACATTGAAATACTGATTTAAGTCCAGCAGAGGACCACCAACAGGATTAGGTGTCTGGAGCAAAGGTCCTGTGAGGGGAGACAGAGAAAACTGAGTTTGTTCATCCTTAGGAAAAGAAGGCTTGGATGGGAGGTGGCAGGGGGAAGGTATTTTATTGTTTTGTACAATAATCTAATGGGGGGGATATAGATAAGATGAAATCAGACCCTTCACAGAGGTGTATAGTAGTAGGAAGCAATGGACTGGAGATTGTGATGAATGAAGTTTTTATTGGATACGAGGATAAAATTTTCCCAGGGTAGTCAAACACTGGAACAAGTTTCTAAGTCAGGTTGTAAAATTTCCCTCCTTAGGGTTATTCAAGACTGGCATTGCTTTGAGCAGTTGGACTAGATGACCTCTAGAGGTCCCTTCCAGTTTAGATTTTCCTATGACTCTAGCTCTTAAAAAAAACCCACAAACCAAACCAACCCCCCACCACCCCCCCACCCCCCCAAAAACCCCAGTCAAACAGAAATCCTATTTAACATGCAGTTTCTAGAAGATTACAAATTTTAGAAGTTTTGCTCTAAGAGAAGAGTTCTCTGGAAGATACCCATTTGCAATCTGCAGTTTGTCTATGTATTAGTAACATGACTGAAATAAGAAGCACTCATTTTTTTCACTTCAGCATTTCTACTTTATTTCAGTTTCCCAGATAAACTGGCATTCTGATTCTCACTATAAATTATATTCATGTATGATTCATTTTACAATGGTGTGGAAGGTTTCCATATACCTTCATCAGGGATTTGAGCCAGCAATGTGCCCTTGCTGCAAAGCAGGCTGATGGTATCCTGTGCTGCACTAGGCAGACCATCGCCAGCAGGTGAAAGGGAGGTCATCCTTTCCCTCTGCTTATTACTGGTGAGGCCACACCAGGAGTACCGTGTCCAATTTTGGCCTGCCCAGTACAAGAAAGACATGGACATACTGGAGGGAGTCCAGTGAAGGGCTAGAATGATGAAGGGACTGGAGCATCTCTCCTGTGAGGAAAGGCTGAGAGAGCTGGGACTGTTCAGCCTGGAGAAGGGAAGGCTCAGGGGGATCTTCTCAATGTACAGAAATTCCTGAAGGGAGGGTGCAAAGAGGACGGAGCCAGGCTCTTTTCAGTGGTGCCCGGTGATGGGACCAGAGGCGATGAGCGCAAACTGAAACACAGGAAGGTCCTTCTGAACATCAGAAAACACTCTTTTCTCTGTGAGGGTGACCAAGCACTGGCACAGGTTGCCCAGAGAGGTTGTGGAGTCTCCATCCTTGGAGATACTCAAAAGCTGTCTGGACATGGCCCTGGGTAACTGGCTCTATATGTCCCTGCCTGAGCCGCAGGGTTGGACCTGGTGATCTCCAGAGGTCCCTTCCAACCTCAACCATTCTCTGATTCTTTTGATTTCTCAGTAAGAATGGAGAATGTGAGTTTTGTATTCAACAGTATATATTCAAGGCAGGACTGTTGCATGTAATACCAGGATATTCTTTGATGTGTGGCATCTTTTTAGAACTTTGCAAGCAAAGAGCTCACTCAGAAGGCCTTGATGGGGTTGAGTAGATCTTTCTTTTGAATATTTTGAAGGTCTTTAGCAGGAAGCAAATGGTGCTGCCAGGTTATTTGCTGTGACCCTCGAGTCTCTGGTTGTAACTCCATCCTGCTCTGATGGCAAGGAGGAAGAGCTGTCACGGAAGGTTGTTAAAAATGATCTTGTGTACCAGCAGTGATTTGCTGTTCCAGCTAAATACATAAGAGCTAATACTGTCTGTTTCCTATATGACAGATACTAGCATTTATGCTCCTAATAAGCTATCAACTTGAATAAAGGTTGTCTGAAGTGATCTAGACTTACTGTTCTTTCAAATATGGAATAGTTTGGAAACCAAATTCAGTCTCATATTTTAAAAAAAAAAAAAACAAAAAAATGAAATTATGCCCCTATAATTTAAGGTTACAGAACTGTAATTACGATTTCTCAGTAGTTCCCAAGAAATCTTTTATATAACCGATGACCTCTGTTTAAAACAAACGAATAAAACCCTCAAAACCAAAGAGTGAAGTGTCTCGTGGTCAGGGCTGATCACAGAGCCTCCAGTGACACCTGCAAGCCTCCCCATGTGCCCCCCCCCCCCCCCCCCGCAATGTTGGATGAGTGTGTTTTGTGTTTTTCTTTTGAACTCTCATCGTGTGAGGTGATGTGCCTGCAGACCCTGCCCTCATGAATGAATGTCTGCCTTTGGTAAAGAACTTATTTCAGTCATGTGGTGAATGTACTTTGAATCCTACAGCGGGGAAGACTTAGCATTTATGGGTCAGGTTATGTGGCTCACGGGCCTTTGCAAAAACACTGCAGTAGAGGCTGAGGCAGGTTTACTGTTCTGAAGTTTTGCACGTAATATGGGAGTTTATAGGGAATTTTGTCTTATTTTGATCAAAACTAATTGTAATGTCAGTTTGTTACAAAGATTGCTATTCAAAATAAGGCTTTTAAGAATTGGAATGGGCCTATTTTAAGTTCTGTGAAATGGCAATGATTTAGACATATTAAGTTTGGTTTAGGTGGGTTTTTTGTGTACGTATGTGAACTAAAAAGGGAAATACAACAGCTTAGGATAGCATCAATTTCAGTGCGGCCTGTCCTTTTTTTTCCTTTATTTTTTCTCTATTTGTTCTTTGAGAGGATTAAAAAAATCTGAATCTGATCTATGCTGAAAGACTGCTTAGGCAAACTAAATGTCTTTTTAACTGTTTGATTTTTCTGTGTTGTTTCTTGAAAAAACTGAGCTCCAACTTACCTGTTCAAAGCAACAACATGACTCCCAGTGCCTTACAGTGCAGAGCCTAGCATAGAGTGCTTGGCTGAGATCTGCGAACAGCTGAGCCCTGCTGCTGAAATGAGTACCTGGACTGACTCTCCTGGGACTTCAGATTTTGGGACAGCACAGGGTCACTTTGTGTGTTCCAGTGTATACTTTGCATTAAAGACACAAAGAAAACTGATGTTAGCATATGCCTGTGCAGTACAGGGGAGAAGCTAACTTGGCTGAATACCGGTGAAGGTAATGAAGGAAAATTGCAGTTGGGCTCAAATTAGCTGTCTGTTTTTCCCAAGAGTATTCCACAAGCTGAAATGTGAACCAGTTGCACTGAATTCAAGCAGGTTGTGTTGTCTTTGCTGCTCTTGCAACCTTATCTTAGTTAAATGTGGTTAGGAAAAGACAACAGCTCTCTGGCACAAATTTGCTAGGGTGGCTGAAGCGATGTAATGTTCCCTCCTAGCAGACCTAGCCAAAGCAGGCTAGAGCTTTGTTGCTTGCATTTAAATTGTAGTCATAACAACTTGTCTTTTCAGTGGTGTAGTTAAACCCTTTGAGAAGGGTTAGGAGAAAGTGCTAACTAATACGCTGCAGCTCTCGATGTTTGGCTTTTCTGTACCTTTGTGTTTTAGGGTTTGTGTGTCTGTTCTTGTTAATATCTTTACTTTGTCTTTGAGTGTAATAAAGTTGTTGGGGATTTCTTGTTCTCCCTGTATATTTTAAAAGTATTACTGAGCATACACAACATGCTGTCACAGTGAACACAGGGTTCTCTATTACTGTGCTTAGCTATAGAGAGGATTATATTAAACTCGGTAACCTTGCTGAAGCCCCTTTGTACATTGCTGCTATATTGATAATCTTCACATGATTCAGCTGCAGTTGAAAACCTTTTATTCACAGCATTAACACTTTCCATCCCAGTGAAGATTAGAAACTTTGATATCAGGATATGAGCTCTTTGATGTGCAGATAGGGTTTTTTGGTTTTGTTTTTTTTTTTTATTAGTGTGGTCCTGTAGATGTTGCCTTGGATATTTCTTCTCCTGGGCATATACAGGGAATGCTCATCAAGCCTAACCATTTAAAAATGGGTAAAACAATTTATTGGTGAATGAATTAGTGGTTAACTAAGGGACTGTTAACACTGATTGCTTACAAAATGGTGAATACTTTAGGAAAATATTTGTGTTCTAAAAGAAATCCATGATAACATTTTAGAGTAATTAAGAAAAACATTTTGTAGTGTTCCACATCTAAAAATAAAGAAACTTTATTACCTACAAATCAGTAGATTGAAAGAGCAATATAAGATATGTGACATTTCGTATCTGTGATGAATGCAGACCTATTAATGAATGACTTGCCTCTAAAATTTAAAGTTAAATGCATAGAAAATCATTGGAACTTAATGCCCCATCTTCAACATTGCACATTGTGGAATCACTATTTTGGTGACACTTGCTTTGACTCTCTTTAAAGTAAAGGGAATCCAGCCAGTAAAAAAGAATTTCAAACTTGATTTCCTTTTCTTTGTCCACAATTTTATTTTATGCTAGTTCTCTTCCAAATACTTGCTGTTTCTTGTAACTTAATAATTATGTCAGGTAGACTGCTGGCCCATTTCTCCATGTATTTAAGACCTTCATCAAGCAACTTGTGGAAAATTCTTGCAAGTGTTTATATGACAGCTTTCGCTTGCATCTCACGATTATGGCATCTCTTTGGCCTGGATCATTGCAAGTCTCGCTGCATCCACAGTCGTCTGGGAGAGTCAGAAGGACAGGACAGGGTGATCATAACATGTTCCAGGTCTCTCTTCTGCCATATAGTGCATGGGGGAAAGGTCGTTGCAGGAAGAATGTGATGAAAGAAGTGGTATAATAGAGGAGGGAGAGCTGGCTGTGCTTGGAGGTCACTTCATTTGTGGTTTTTTTTCTTTCTAAGTTAAACTTTTCAGCAGTTGCTGTCTGTCCAGCACTTTGCTTTTTGAAGGATTTCCACATTTCTTCCTGCAACTCCATGAGTTTTAAAATAGCCTTTTTTTTATCCTCTTGTCTCTGCCAAGTCTGTTGGTGGTATCCTGAGAATTTTTACAGCTCTCCAGTGAAGGGTGGGAATGTTCAGGCTACTACTGCTTTGGCCTTTGTGCAACTTTTGCCTTCCAGTAGAAAAAAAAGTAAAGGAGTATATGTGAATTACACCCAGATTTTGAGTCGTCTTTGTCACTCCTATGCGCTACTTCCTTCTACAAGTCCAGAAGATGAATTCCCAAAGAATGAATATATTTAAAGTTTCAAGGGATGGCCGTGTTCAGAGATGCTGCAGCTTGACAAACTAACATCTCTTACTTTGAATACTTGGTTTGAAACTTTGGATTAGGTCACGGTTGCTTTTGCCAATTTTAGTGATTCCTTGGTTGGGAAAATGGATAGAGCAATGAGAGGTAACTTTGCTGATTATATATCCTAACATAACATATTATTGTTTCTGTATTGCTGTGGAAAAGAAGACTATCTTAAAACCTGAGACTTTCAGTTCACTTTTTTCTGTGCTACATGCTGTTTGTAGTGTTACATTGAAATCTAAAGAATGTAGTGAATAGCATAGATCTACCAAATTCCTCTGTATTAGTGTCAGATAAAGAGCCACATTTATTAAATTGTATTTCTCTAATGAAGTAGCTGCCAAGCTATGTATTACAGCATCTGTTGTTTAAAAAAAAAAATTATTTAGGAACATTGACTTACAATTCGAATAGTGTATGTTTTCCATTTTTGCTTGTTATGGGCTTGGTTGCAATGGTTATGTTTTGGGTTTTTTTTAATTTGTTTTTTTAATATAAGCTTAAATTTGGAAAGGTTTATAAAGAGTGCTGGTTTTGATTTACTTTTTATTTTATGTCAAAATGAATGTAATCAAATGCTTTTAATTGTGCAGTTGATAAATTTACTTGTAGGAGATACATAAAACAAACAAAAAAACCCCAGACAGAAATAGTAAAAAAATATAATTGCTTATGAGAATATTAAAAAATCATAAGAGCTAGATTCCCTAGCTGTTGATAATGTAATAATTTAATTACTGATAACTTGCATCGTCTATACTAATGCACTCTCAGGTAACGTGAGAAAATATTGCTGCTGCTGTACTTGCATTATAACATTTAAAAAGATCTGTCACATTTTCCCCCCTCTTTCCTATGTTTTAGTGAATATCCCAAGTAATGTCTGAGAAATGAAACTTGGCTTTAGTTTTCAAATCACTAAAAGGAAAAAAGTAGTTGTTTAAAGTGGTTAACTGTTCTTAAAATATTTGTATCTTCAAAGACCTTTATGTAATTTCCTGAATAGGTTTAGTAATGAGTAAGGATCATTTAGTTTAAGGTATTTTCTGTTGATATTATTTAACTTGGGAAGGTGACCCTGAGCTAAATTGCAATGTGTGATTTGAATGCCCATGGGCTGCCCTTCATTGGTTTGATTGGGGGAGATTATCTGGATTTCTAATATACTTTAATTACTCTGTTTATATAAATTGTCACATTAGAAGCCTCTTAACTGTTGAGTCTGTTCTGTCAATGATCCACTAACAATAGGAATATACTAGGCTCTTCCACTGAGATTTGAAGATTTATACCATCAATGAAAGAATTGGAATGGCTCTGTTTAAACCTACTGTATCTTCAATAGGAAAGCGTATGTGATCTGCCTCTAGTCAGGCAGCAATTGATGTGTGGTGAATTGAAAGGATCTGTAGCCTTTTTTATTTTGTTAATAGGCATTTTTTCAATTAAGGGAACATAATGCAAAATATGTTTTAGAATGTTTAGGGGCGATGCTTTCCTGATGGGCGTGTGGGAAAAACAGAAGACAGTCCGATTAGGATTTTTGGGTGGGGGAAGGTGAAGTATCTTTTAGCAATGATTAGCTAAGGTTTTAGAGAGAAGCTGTCAAAACTGAAATGCTGCCCTGATGTCTGTGTGTGTCTCTTGCAGCCCAAGCTAGATGCCCTGGTATTTTTATTTATCTCTCTCTCTCTATATATATCTACACACACACATATATAAACAGGCCTTTTAAATTATGGTCTGAAGCACCTCAGTCCTAGAGTGTTACAGTGATTTAGGCCTCTTTTGACCTTTTACTCCTGAGCACTAGGGCACCTGCCTGCCTGACAGCTCCGTCCAGGTGAGCTAGGAGGATACCAGAGCTTGGAAAACTCCTGCCTTGAAATGGCGTGGGGGTCTTCCAAGATACTACGGTCTGATGGCCTACAGTAACAGGTCCAGCTGAGCAGCAACTTGTTTGGCACATACAGCATGCGTGTCTTGTACAACAAACCACTCTTGCCTCCTTTGTCTACCGCTAGCCTACCGAAAATGTGGAGGATTGAATCCCGTGTGTGTCTGGTGGGCCCAGAGACATCTGATTCAGTGTCGCGAAGAGCAGAAATCTGTGTGCTTGGAACCACTCGTAAGGTCCCACTGCTGAAAACGCGTACTTAAATATGTTTGGGGTTTTTTGGGGTTGTTTTGTTGTTTGTTTGTTTTTTAAAATAACAGACAACAGTCTGAATGATTAAATATATGTTACCTAGTGGTTAGGACATAATATGGGGAAGGAAGAATGTCATGGGCTTCATTCCTTGTTCTGGGATTTCGCGTATTTATCCAGTGACTAACCTAATGTAAAGTTCGCAATCGAGCAGAGCCTGATCCCAACAGTCTGTCAAAACTGGACCCAGGTGCCTTCCACCCTGAGGCTGTGACTCACTGGTTGTTAACATTAAAAAAAAAAAAAAGTGTATTCTAGGTTTTAAAATGAAGGTAGCTACTGCTGGACCTTGTGCAGCCTGCTTTGTTTGTTGTGGGTTAGTCGTTATCAGATTTCTGGGCCCCAGTAGCAGGAGATTGTGGGTTAGATACTCAGCTCAAGAGGCTTTTGCGAAGCTGAATTGCAGGCACCTAGGGAACTTCCTGGTCAAAAGAGGGTGATCTAAGTGAGCAGTTTGGGAATTATGATCCAGGAGTCCGAGATCTGTTTGTGCCCCGCTTTTTAACGATTACATCCTTTTATCCCTTTGGATCTCATCCAACATCTAAGACCTGTCACTTTGTGTATGCTTCACATTGTTGTGCCTGATGAAGGCATGTTGTAACACTGGCATGTATGATGTTGTGCAAGTCTGTGCTATAAAAAACTTAAGCACAAATGGATGCATTAAAGCATTTGATAAAAATACTGGACGTTAGAGTTCTGAAAAGCATCTCTCTTCCCTTCTTAGCCTTCCCTACCTCATCACACCAATCAGTGATCATCATACACATACATAACCAGGCATATTATTTGGACATCCTTTTTGCGGTAAACATTTAAATATGCAGTTTATTGTGGATTATTGAAGCAAATTAAACTGAAGGGAGAACACTGAAACATGATTTAATAAATACTGATCTGATGGGGCAATGTTAATATTTGATAGTACTGTATCATGGTTTTCCAGTTCTATTTGTACAGTCAGCAGTACAGCTTGGTGGTGGTGGTGATGCTATCATTAGGGCTTACACAGTGCTGACGCTTTCATTATAAACTGTGGGATTTTTTTCAAATGTTTCCTTTAATGGTTGGGAAAATTTATTTTTGGCCTTAAGTTTCTCAAGTTGCTTATCTTTCTGAAATCTATTTTTTAATTCCATAAAGGTGGCTGAAAATTCTGTGCTTTTTTGAGTTTTTTAATTATCAGAGAGTGAAAAGGCTGTTGCTCAAATATGAAGGCAGTTTATAAATACTTTGTATGTGTATTGCAGATATGGAAACAACTGAAGTTGAGAGATTCTGATTTGAGGTGGAATTGCTTCTTCTGTCCGGTTCCCACTGTAGTCATACCAGTGTCAATATACTGGGTGCTATATAAAGGGATATAAAAAAGAAATTGTATCTCAAAGAGCTTAGAAACAGATTTAAAAGAGGACTTGGATGTTTGAATCACACTTGGGTAGAATTTAGTCACCTTCTTTCATGCATGTTTCACTGAAACAGCCTGAATGTGGAAGTGTCTTGAAAGTATGTACATGACTGTTTTAACCACTGAAGTTCCCTAGGTACCTAAACTTGTGTGCCTAGGGACACTAAGGCTGTTTTCACAGGTCTTAGCTGTTTAGCATCCAGCTTAGGCACTTTGAGGCCATAAACTAGATGTTTTAGCACTTAAAATTCTCGTAAGCATGCTGTCGGTGCACTTACTAAACAGGCTGATAACCAAGAGTTCAGTGCAGAGCTCTGCAACCTGGCATACCTGCATTCGTAACTATGGCCAAGAAAAAGAAGGTTCACCTTTTTACACGTTAGGTCACATCATTCACCAGTGATCAGGAAGCCAAAAGCCTTTACCATGAGATGCCTGAAACTCACATCTGTGACTTGCCACCAATCTCTAAGCATGGTTAGGTTGGGGCATTTTCTTCTTGGAGGAGCTGGGCCATTGTGGAACCACTGTGCAGCTAGGGTGCCGCGTCCATGAATCCAGGTCCATTTCATTTTCATGAATCTGCATGCATAAGAGAGGTAGGATCATACAGTTTGTTAGTGGCACCTTGGCAAAGCTCCATGATGCTGCATTGAAAGCAGACTTGAACCCAGATGCAACAGTTTTGTCCTTGCCTTTGTGAATGCCAGTATTCTAGTCCATACTTAAACTAGCTTTTCTTTTTTGAATGTTTTGAAAAATTATGTGTAAAAGTAATTAACTCTAAAAACATATTCTCCTTCACACTTTGTGTTATATTTTATGGTAGTATAACAGGTTATGATTTCAGAAATGTACATGTATTTAGTGTAAACTGCATATATGAAGCACAGACATAAAAATAAGTAAATGCTTATCAATAAATTACTAAGTAAAAGTTGACAGTGAGTTTGTCAACATGGGAGTTGGTATCTGTATGGATCAATGAGTTAAGTGCTATGGTTGCAGTTTTCTATAACTGTCGGGTAACTAAATGGCATAACAATCAACTAGTTGAATATCCATACTGGATTATTTTCAAAGGCATATAGAAGCCACGCAAGGATGTTTCTCAGCTTAACCTTGGATAGGACTAGTTACTGGAAGTGTGTGTGACTTCAGTGCTGAAACCTTGCTTCCAGTTCTGGTCACTGTAGGAAGCAACAGTTCTGACGGAATGAAAGGAAGAAATGAGTAGAGGTATTAAAGAAGTATTGGTGTTTTATTGCATTTGAAGAAAGTGAAATTGGATGAGTAATATTGAATTGAATTCTGAAATGCTGCTTGGTAAATATTGTTTGGTCACCGAACCTGAGTGGGCTGCTGTCTAGCAGAGATCTCAGAGTTTTGCACCTGTAGCAGTAGAACAAATTTTGAATGTATCACTGCAGGGAGATTTATACAACTACAGAAAATATGACTGGATGGATTTCTACAGCACAATCTTTTGCCATGCAATAGTGCTATATAATTTTTTTTGTATCGGCAAGTAAGGGGGAAGGGAAACAGGAACACCTTTTCATATGAAATGGAGTAGTGTCAACACTGGCAGTTGTGTTTTGGATTTTATTTTAATGCCATGTTTATTGTGTAACTTGTTGCTAATCTTTTCAGCAGAAACAAATATACTTTTCATTGTGTTAATGTGGCTTTTGATTTTCAGGAGACCTTAAGCTGATGACTTTATTGTGCACATTTCTGAGTACCTGACATCACCTCTGTGTCTGGGGTTTGTTGAGAGAATGTAAAGCTCTTCTGTCGTCTTCACTGAAATCAAAACTCCCACTTTATTGTTCTCTGCATCAGCTAATCTCCATATCTCTTCAGTTCTTTATGCTGAAATCTTCATAGCTGCCCCATAGCTGAAGAAGCTTCAACTTCCCCCAATCACTTCTGTTGCTGTGCTTTATGGCAACATTAAAAAAGGACCAAGACACAATGCATTTGCTGCCAAAATATCAAAATGAGGAACTGGGTTGATAGTCTTACAATGATGCAAAAAGAGGGAGAATGTTTGGAAGGGAAGTCTCCAAATTCAAGTATTATTCAAGTTCCACTGATCTGCAGAGAGCACAAAGACCCTATTACCTGTCTTTGAATCTGAGTGTGATGATGCTGTTTCATTTCACTTTGCCTGAGTTTTCCTTGAAAGAACTGATGTTAGTAGTTGAAATTCTAAGCATCAAAGCCATTTATCATTTTAGAAATACTCATATATCTCTACCCAATCTCCCTAGATCCAAGGGTGTTGGTCCTGCAGGTGTTGGGTTTTAATTATTTATTTGTTTCAACATCAAAAGGTCATTCAGGTCCTTTAAAAAGACTTTCCTGAGCTTAATCTTGGCTATACTGGGCAGCTGAGTTCTGTGGATGCTGTGGCTGGCCTGGCATTGTCTGGGAGCAGAGGAACTGGGAGTACAGTCTGTGGAGAAACCAGCGTCTGTATTTATAGTCTGGGAGCCCCTGAGGGTGGTAGTGTGTGTCCCTGGCAAAGCTGGTAGGAGGAGAGAGGTCTTCTCTCATGTTAGGGACTTCTGAAGCCTTGTAGATCAACTTAAATGACATTGTATTAAGTCTGGATGCCAATATGCAGCTGGTGCAGATTATGGACTAGTAGTGACTTGAGTTTCCATTATATGGGCAGGCTTCTGCATTTTATGTGTTTTACTTTTCCAGCTTGAACTAAACTTTCACTCCATTTTAGTAATCCAGGCTTGCAAAGGCATGGTTTATGATTGTAAAAGCATGGTTTACGATTACAATACCTGCATCTAGATAAATGGCTGAAATTCCTTCCCCAGGTGTAGGATGTACAAAGTAATCCCACATGCTACTGCTATACCTATACATCAGCACAGTCCTCATTCCTGTAGCACAAACATTCCTCTCTTTTATAAACCCAGGGTTTATTTGATCTGATGGCAAAATGAAAAAATGCCTCTTTTTACAGAAATAGGAAATCCATGATAGAAAACAAGTAAAATGAACACCAAGTTGTTACCATTGTAATGAGGCAACTGGTGGTTCCAGAGCTCTTAACACAATGGAAAACTAGATGTATATAGTTTCAGAGCTGGAGTTATGTTTGGAGTACTGCGTTCAGCTCTGGGGCCCCCGACATAGGAAGGACATGGACCTGTTGGGAGTGGATCCAGAGGAGGTCCATGAAGATGATCAGAGGGCTGGAGCACCTCTCCTA